>NW_028239459.1:60000-62564 GCF_047967505.1 Dipteris shenzhenensis | reverse complement strand
TAGGGAGGGGGTGATTGCGTAGAATCATTAGAAGGGGAACAACTGGGGGAACTGGGTTTCCATTCTATGCAAAAGAATCCCAGCAAGAATCATTGACTTCTTTATGATAACAATTTGCTAACCAACCAACTCCTTTCCATTTAAGCAAATGGGATCTACTACAGATCGAACCAAATCCTGTCTGTATCCCGATTTCCTTCGCGTCTTCTTCTTAGAATGGATCTTCCGTATCACTTTCTTCCTCTCGAAACAGGGATGCAAGACGCGCCCCCTAGCAGTTGCGTTACTCAGCCGGGGATGTCCGAGATCAATTTTGGATCCGTGACAAACCAATGAAACTCGATATATCGACATTACCGTATTGGACTCTGATGCGTTGTGCCCAAGCAGAGCGAAGTGACGAACATCATAGAATCTCCCCGGTTCTACTCGGAGTTGTTTTCCTCCAGTATCAATTGCTGCATGTCTATCCGTAATAGTCTTGTCGTGTGAAAAATAACCCAAAACAACTCAATCGGTTTGGGGTCAAAAAATGGAACCTAGATAAGTATCTCCGACACATTTGATTCCTGTCAAGTCTCGACGCCGGGCTCGCACCAGAACGAGAAACAAATGGATTATTCGGTTTGATACGCGTGATCTCACCTGTCCATATATATTCCATTCTTCGACGCTCCATATATCTGACAACTATTGACAGAAAGAGTTCCAACCCGGGTTAAATATGTTTATGGAATTATCTTATGAATGTGCTTGGATTGTCCCCTCACGCCCATTCGTAACCTCTGGTTTGATCGGATTGGCATCGTTTCTTTTTCCAAAAGCCACTAAGAGCCTTCGTCGTATACGTGCTATGCTCAGTGTTCTTTCATTAGCCGCAGCTATGTCCGTCTCTATCGCAACATTCTGGCAACAAGTTACTGGTCGCTCCACTTTTGAATACTCATGGTCATGGATTCCCAACGACGATATTTCTCCAAAGATAGGATTTTCAGTTGATTCACTTACTTCCATTACGTCGATATCAGTCACCACCATAGGTGTCTTGGTTATGATTTACAGTGATAGTCATATGCGTCACGACTAGGGATACGTAAGGTTTCCCGTCTATTTAAGTTTCTCCACTGCCTCCACGTCAGGATTAGTGTTCAGTCCCAATCCAATACAGATTCATGTTTTTCGGGAATTAGTAGGGATGTGCTCTTACTCGCCGATAGGTTTTTGGTTCGCACGACCAAGTGCTGCTAATGCCTGCCAAAAAGCTTTTGCAACTAATCGTACAGGAGATTTCGGATTATTATTGGGTATATTAGGTACGTATTGGATAACTGGTAGTTTCGAGATCCGCGAATCGTGTGATTGATTTAGTGAGTTGATTGATAACAACAGCGCCGGCTCCTCCCTTGCCAATACATGTGCTCCTCTACCATTTTTGGGTCCGGTATCTAAATCTGCACAATCCCCACTCCACGTATGGTTGCCCGATGCAACGGAAGGACCCACACCTATTTCGGCTCTTATACACGCCGCTACTATGGTAGCTGCGGGAATTTTTTTTGTAGCTCGAATGCTTGAATTGTTTGAAACCTTACCTCTAAGCATGAATGTTATCTCCTGGATAGGCGGAATAACGGCTCTACTGGGAGCGACGATAGCTCTTGCCCAGAAGGATATCAAGAAAGGTTTAGCTTATTCTACTATGTCTCAATTGGGCTACATGATGCTGGCTCTAGGTCTCGGTGCTTATAAACCTTCGTTGTTTCACCTCATTACACATGCCCATCCCAAAGCTTTGCTATTTCCCGGATCCGGTTCAGTAATTCATTCGATGGAAAGGGTTGTCGGATACTCTCCCAATAGAAGTCAAAATATGTCTCCCACGGGTGGTTCGCGAAAATATATGCCAATTACTGGAATCACTTTTCTTTCAGGTACTCTCTCTCTCTGTGGTATACCACCTCTAGCTCGTTTCCGGTCCAAAGATGAAATTATTGCAAAGAGTTGGCTACGTTCCTTTCCCCCCGGATGTATAGCCTCATTCACAGCAGTTCCAACTGCTTTCTACATGTTCCGCATCTATCTCCTCACGTTTGAGGGGAATCTACGCGCCGGTGGCGGTACCAATTCATCCCATTCCTCTATGAATAGTGTCATTCGGAGTAACACCAAAACGATAGCAACGAGTGGAGATGGGTATGATGTTCCTCCACCCCCGCGAGACGAAGGAGTCGATTCAGCAGGAGGTTATGACGGGGAAGATTCAGTCGATAGAAAAGTTTCTGCAGAGTCCAATATTCGTTCTGAGTCTCTATATCCTAAGGAATCAGACGTTTCGATGGTATTGCCTTCAGTAGTACTGTCGATACCAACTTCGTTGGTTGGATCAATAGGAGTCAATCTCGCTGGAGGAGAAACTGGTCCCGATTTGCTATCCGAGTGGTTAACTCCCCTTGCAGGCTTTTCAGAGGACAACAACAATCCCGAAAATTTGGTACAATTGCTAATAGATTCAGCAGGTTCGGTTGGTCTATCACTAGCCGGAATATCTATCTCCTACGTGATTT
>NW_028239459.1:0-47500 GCF_047967505.1 Dipteris shenzhenensis | reverse complement strand
CGATGGTTATTGATCGCGTGTCGAAAACGTTCAGGTCGAAGTATGGCTTTAAGATCAAGTGATGAATTAATGGATGCTGCCAGAAATTCTGGTAGTGCTGTACGGAAGAAGGAGGAGACTCACAAGGTGGCAGAAGCTAATAAGGCTTTTGCCCATTTCCGTTAGTTCCGGGTTCGTTTCAATCCACAACCTCTTATTGGTGGATTGAAACCTTCTACTCCGGAGCGCAGGGTATTAGGAATCAAGATACGCCAGAAGCATATGGATAAGCAGAAATTAAATAATGGGAGAAAGAATATCCAAGTCATAGGGGAAATTTTGTCACTGGTATAGTACCTCATGAAAAAGAGAAAGACTAGTGTCGAATCGTAAAGTCCATAACATCATCGACATGATCAACATGATCGACATGACCAAAGTGATCGACGCAATCGACGCAATCAACATGATCGACATGATCGACATGACTAGAATGATCGACACAATCGACACAATCGACATGATCGACATGATTGGCACTGCCCGCATCCCCGCGACTCCCACCATTCTCAACTATCTCCGCCTGGGGCGGACTACTCACCTCGGGGGGGGGGGGGGATGTCAGGCAACGCCAGCAGATATTTATCCTGTATGTCCCTCACCTCGAATCGATGATTGAGTCGTAGTACATCTAAGGCAAAGCTGGCATCTCCCATGATGTACTCGAGGAGCCGAACTAACGTTGACTTTCCCGTGGTTTATGATAATAAAAGGGAAATGCGTCTGAAAAGAGAGTCAAGGTTTGAAGAAGTATCGTGCGAAAACAAAGGGAAGTCTTCCCGTTTCTTCGGATATTCAATCAATATTAGATTAGTTGACACAGGTGGGATTCTGTGATATACTATGGATCAACAGGCTCATCAGCTTGGGTAATCACCAATCGTTTCGAAAACCAAAAATTACCACGACCGCAACTTTAGAAAGACGCGAAAGCGCAAGCCTATGGGGTCGCTTCTGCGACTGGATCACCAGCACTGAAAACCGTCTTTACATCGGATGGTTCGGTGTCTTAATGATTCCCACCTTATTAACCGCAACCTCTGTATTCATCATTGCTTTCATCGCAGCTCCCCCTGTAGATATCGATGGTATTCGTGAGCCTGTCTCCGGTTCTTTGCTATACGGAAACAACATTATCTCCGGTGCTATCATTCCTACTTCTGCAGCTATCGGTTTACACTTCTACCCAATCTGGGAAGCAGCTTCCGTTGATGAATGGCTATACAATGGTGGTCCTTACGAACTGATCGTTCTTCACTTCCTACTTGGTGTAGCTTGCTACATGGGTCGTGAGTGGGAACTTAGTTTCCGTTTAGGCATGCGTCCTTGGATTGCTGTTGCGTACTCAGCTCCCGTTGCAGCTGCTACCGCTGTGTTCCTGATCTACCCAATCGGTCAAGGAAGTTTCTCTGACGGTATGCCCCTAGGAATTTCTGGTACTTTCAACTTCATGATCGTTTTCCAGGCTGAGCACAACATCCTTATGCATCCCTTCCACATGTTGGGTGTAGCTGGCGTATTCGGCGGCTCTCTATTCAGTGCTATGCATGGTTCTTTGGTAACTTCTAGTTTGATCAGAGAAACTACTGAGAATGAGTCTGCTAATGCAGGTTACAAGTTCGGTCAAGAGGAAGAGACCTACAACATCGTAGCTGCTCACGGTTATTTTGGCCGTTTGATCTTCCAATATGCCAGCTTTAACAATTCTCGCTCTCTGCACTTCTTCTTAGCCGCTTGGCCCGTAGTAGGCATCTGGTTTACTGCCTTGGGTATCAGCACCATGGCATTCAACTTGAATGGTTTTAACTTCAACCAATCCGTGGTTGATAGCCAAGGTCGTGTTATTAACACCTGGGCTGATATCATCAACCGTGCTAACCTAGGTATGGAAGTTATGCATGAACGTAACGCTCATAATTTCCCTCTAGACTTAGCTTCTGTTGAAGCTCCTTCTGTAAACGGATAATACCTGTCTGGTCGTGCAGCATCACTAAATACCAAACCTCGCATAAGGTTTGGTATTTAATGGAGATTCGTCCGATGGAATGAATAGAAATAATAGTAATATCTCGCCATAATCTTACAATTATCAGTTTCCAATCTTGGATTCTGGGGAATCTTTGAAACACCCTTCTAGGATTACAGAGAATGGGAATCAAAGATATTCTCATTCTGATTAGCGGAACGCTTGTAGTCCCGTACCCACTGGAATAGATTGAGAATACATTTTTCACCTAACATATTTTTTCTTGTATTAATATATAGACGAATAATACGTACGCGCATCGAATGAATGACCCTAGTAGATCTTGTTCTCTCCCAGTTAAGAAAGCTGAATAGGGAAAGTAGGGGGCGGACGTAGCCAAGTGGATCAAGGCAATGGATTGTGGATCCATCACGCGCGGGTTCAATCCCCGTCGTTCGCCCATCAGGTTGGAGAACTCGTCTTTATCACTCGGAATAAAATAAGTTGATGAGGAGATAGATAAGACATAGATAGGTTTCTTCAACAATTCGAGATTCCCGAGACAGCTTCAGGTAGGTACGAATACACCCACAAATCACCACATCGAAAGTACTCACTCCATTGGGCCTTGAATCTTTCGATATTATCTATATAATGGAATGTGAGAGGTGGGTAGTATCTACCACATATAGATAAAGTGAAGAGAGATCATGAGGTAAGAGAAGTGGGAGAAGAAAAAGTAAGAAGTCCAGATTTATTCTCTGAAGTTCCGAAGTTAGCAGAAACCGATGGATTCCACTACTCATTTGAATCATTGAAAAATCAAGATCTAGGGGAATTTCTAATTGGTCTATTCTCCAGTTATGAACCCTCCATCAAATTATTTGACTTATGAATTCTGAGTTCAATCTTTTTACGGAATCTGCGCGATTCAATGAAGCGGGGTAATAGCGTGACTCCGGGAATCCTGATGTTACTAACAATACCAATTCCTATGCATCGTTCAGGTGAGAGAAATTTGATCGAAGGAGGTTCTATAGATCTAGCGAAACTAATTAATAGAACTGGTGGAGTAGTAAAAAACCAGCAACAAATTCTGTTGAATCCTTCTATCCTCTTTCTCTATCAATAAGATGCTCACCTGCTGAAAAGGATAGAAAGGGAAAGACACGTAATTCTTACTATTCGGATTCAAACGGAAATATTTCCACAACTTCGACGAGGGAAGAACCGCAAGTTCCCATATATAGTGCGATGGATCCTTCGGTTTCAGATGGATGGAGGTCCGGCTGATGAGGGATCCACTCCCCATCAAGAATATATCCAGAGATGTGACTGAGAGGATTGAAAAATCACTGGGGGATAAGAATCTAGAAGATTCAAATGAGTTTTTTGAATTCTATATAAATGTGATACTTCGTAAGGATGACTGTTACTAAAATGATTCTGATTCGTTACTTCTCTCCGGAAAATCCATACAAGCAAAGGGTTAATTGGCTACAAACAGCAACATTAAGAAGCGATTCCTTCATTCCCGTAATATCGGACTTTTGGGACAAAATGTTACTCGAATCCAGGGATTCAGTAGATCGGCAGGGAGATGAATCACCGTTCTATTCCGAGCGGAAGGGTCTCTCCAATTTGTCTCTATTTCCACCCCATAAGAATACAATGTCATCTCGTGATGGTGTATCCCTATCCTATAGCGATATAAGAGATTGGTTAAATTCCATTGACGAGGGGAGTTGGACACTATTCCGGGATTACGCCGATTTTTATATGTGGCATTCCTGTCACCAAAGTCCTTCTCCATGGAATAAGGATGAGCGCGAATTGAATCTAACGAGATCTCTCTTAGAAAAGAGATTTATCGAACTTGATTATCTATCGGATAATCAATTACTCACTGAGGTACCAAGTATATTACTAGAAATTTCCTGTGGTTTCTCGAAGTATGTCTCCTCACAAATAGAGACATCTAGAGAATTGGAGGCTTTTCATAGCAACTCAAGGGATGAGTCTGATTCCAGAAATCAGAAGGTTGGGAAGGAGATACCTATCGAAGATACTTGTTTATCTAGTTGAAGTGAGGAGAGAAATCCAGAATATGATTCAATGAAAAGATCTGGAAATGGCTTTGTAGGCAGTTACTCTCCGGAGGAAAGAGCAAATATCCACTGATGATTCTCCAGAGGCGGTGAGTCACGGCTTTTCAACAGAATCATCTATACATGAACTAGGTATGGGTCCCACCGCCGATGGAACTCCTATTAAGACATATTTGGCAGAAGAATGATATAAGAATTCCGTGTCTTTCGGTATCGGAAGAATATCTCATTTATGGAAAGTAGAGAGAGATTGTCGGCATTTTACACTCGACTCTCCTTTATTGTTGGGAGATCCTTTCTCCCCTTCTGTAGCGGGAATAGCAGAAAATGATTCCAATAAATGTATTGATTCTTCCTAGAATCGTAAGTGGTTCTTCCAATTATTGGGGTTAGATTCCCACGGAAATGAGGGGGAATTTTCTATTCTACACGCCTATTCACAACTAATAAATGAATCAAGAAACCGACTGACTGGATTTCTTTTAAGAGTTAAAAAATCGAATTTGATTTCCAGTAAGGTAAGAATTGGTAGTAGTAGCGAGGAACCTAGGAAAGCCTTTCTATCGAGAGGAGATCTATCATTTGGTGGAATACTTGACGAGGAATCAGAGATGCAAAATGGCGCATACTTCGATCTTGATAAGATTATTTCAAACCGTTTAGAGATCCTTTTCGATGTACCTGTAGAAAGAACTGATGGAAGTGAAAATCCTACTTTTTCAGATGAATCGGGAGAGGGAGGTAACATATCTTCAACATACTCTCTAGTTAGGGTATATGAACGAAATAGGTTAATATCTCTCTACTCAGTATACACGCTCTTTTCGCGTGACTATTTCTGTACATTAGCTAGTGAATATCTATCCAGAATCAACTATCAATTGGGTAGCCGGGAGGGGGGCGAGGGATCTACTGGTGTAACAAGAATTGCAATTGAATAGAGATTATTGGAATGGAGGGGTAACATAGAGCGTTTGTTGCATGAATGTATTATTTCCCCAATTGATGAATATCCAGATGTTCGGTCAAATGTGCACAGGTGGCTTGATACAATCAGAGACTTGTCTTTTTCCCCTTCCAAGAGAGTATTCGCAGAAATAAGATCCGACTTAGGTAGATCAATCTATGATCTGTCGATATTAGCACTAAATAATATTGGTATCACTATTCGTAGTACGGCTGGGAGGAACAACAAGTATCCCAAGGAATTTACCAATATATCATCTATTTACCGAATCATTATTCCCAAGTATATTAGTGAAGAAGCTTCGACAGATGGGATTGATTATCTTGTCTATAAATTGAACAATATAGATTATCCACTGCTTGATTTCCTTCTGAGTTCACTCAACCTCGATGAGAAGATATCCTTTCTCAAGAGAATCTTCGGTAGAAAAGATAGTTTCTTCATCGAGTCCGGATTGTTAATGGATGAAGAATCGGTAGGCTCCTCAATCTTCCTAAAACCCGCAGTTAATCCATTTCTTGTTGAATCATCCTGTATCGAATGTATTGGAACAAAACTCCCGAATGGTGCTTATTCCGCTACGGGAAGGCAGGATTGGGATCTGTTTCTGGATAATTTGAATTATGGGAAAGGTTCGAATAGGAATATTGGGAGTATTTCGGGATCCATTTCCGATGAAGTAGATACACCAAACTTTATAGATTACTCGCATTTACCCGTATTGAACTGTGCCGGAAGGGATTTTATCTCAATAATCAGAAGAAGGGATTCGTTGGTTGGAGGATACAGCAGTAGTTACTCTGACATCTTAGAGAATTCGTATACGGGCTCCGGTGATGAAGTCATCCCATCTCTTGAAATAGGATCCTTAGATACAAAAAATATCACTTCATCTATTCAATCCCAAGTGTCTGATTCGTTGTTACCCAATTCCTCGCAACGAACGGAAAGGGAAACTATTGATCATATACTCGCAACAACCGAATCGACTCCATCTGATCTGGATGAATCTGCGATACCACCACTAACTCATTCAGATAGATTTCTTGACTCTATTTCGGATCTAAGAGGACTACTGACGGGGTTGAACTTATCTCCTCGCGAAACGGGAGATTCGTCTCTATCTTCATGTGGTAGCGATGGAAATTACTTGGAAAGAACATTGATAAACTCTAAGCTATCGGCTGATTGGCGATCTCGACCCCGTCTCAAAAATTCGGGAGTGGATCAAGTCGATTCGGAGGGATCCATTGAGAAGAGATCAAACTCGAGGAATGATTCTATTGGGAATCAATTCTATCAAAATGATTCACACATTGGTTATTTTTGGGAATCAGAAGAATCTGAGACGCTTTATTGGTCAAAGAAATTCTCATTATGCAGCAGTGTAGCATCAAGATCTCCAACAGGATTAACTGGAGAGAAGGTTCTGTACGAAAATACGAGGCTTGCAGATACACGTGTCTAAAAAGAACCTATTCTTCCATCTCATCTCATTAATTTCGATGAGTTATCAAAGGATTTAAACAAATATAAGATCTCTTGGATCTTTTGGAGAGACAATATCTGCGAGAAATGGAGCCCATTCGGAGAATATATACCTCGGTTTTTCACCCCTAACTGGTGGAGATACTTTTATGATCTGATTAGAGAGATATATCCAGAAATAGTACTCAAAGTAAGTGATGACTTGAATTACACTTTCCCCGGAATTACGGAAAGAGTTGCTGAGGATATAGGTAATGCTAGAGCTTGTTTATCGTTAAGCCTAAGATCAAGATTCAGAAACGATTCCATCAGTAACGTATTATCTAAAATAGATCTCTCTATTTTCGAAGAAATTACTAACTAAACGCAGGTGTCGCATTCGAGATGGTCAGTCTTTAGATTTTCGAATAAGTATGCCCCATCCTACCTCGTTTTCTCGATATTATTTGTTCTTGCATTTCTCAAGCATTATTTATCTGCTGTTTCGGGTTCCAATTCCCCTCACTTGTGGAAACGTTTCAATATCACCGGATATTTAATAGACCCAATGCGTGGGTTTTATCTGGAAAAGGTAATGTATTCTCCCTCGACAAGGTAAATGTAAACGAAAGATCTACTGATACATTCCCTGAAGAGATTCCTGAATTATACAAATAATATAATCTTCTATTACCTTGTGAAAAATGAACTAGATTCGTGGATACTTCGTAGGAAAAGCTCCGACACCCTTAAGATTAATAAACAATTACTGACTCAATATCTAGTGACAAATAAAACTATTTCCAAGTATGAATCGAAATTAAATTCCAATTACGATTCATTGAGCGGTGGGATTAATCACGAACCCACCCCAGAAGAAGGATCTAATCTTTTGTCATACCTACTTCGGATTCGTCAAAATGATCTATCAAATTACGAGATCTGTGAGTTGGATCCTGCGGAGAAGTGGGCTCTTCTTGCCCTTGAAAGAAATATTCTCCTTTCAGCGACAATGAGACGAAAAGGCATTCCGAATATTCCATGTCGTGACGTACCTATTTTGCTTTCATCAGGATTATTACCATCTGAAGGAGTTCCACTAGTAGGACCCATAGAAACTGGACGATCTTATGTAGTTAGGGATATAGCATCCAATTCCTACTTTCCGTCGGTGAGACTGCCATTGAGGAAGTTGTTATACAACAGATCATATTTCAATAATGTACGTGGGACTTTCATTTCGAAACAGAGCGTAAACCGATTGAATCTTATTTTTGCAATAGCAAAAGAGATGTCTCCCTGTACGATATGGATTCAAGACATTCATGAGTTGAATGTTAATCGCCTGTATCACAGATTAGAAGCCGATCCCAGATTCTTACTCTGCCTAATATTGAGGAGTATCGGTAATGGGCGCAGGAATCCTTGCATTCGCAAGAATCTCGTTATTGCTTCGACTCATGTACCTGCAAAGGTAGATCCAGCTTCAATAGCTCCGAATTGGTCGAACTAATTGATAAATCTCCGAGGGTCTAACAGGCGTCAGCGTCAAAAAGAATTGTCAATTCTCTCGCGTGTCAAAGGCTTTGAAATAGAAGCTGATCCCTCTTTTCTCGAAGGTACTGGGTCTGGAACTACGGGTTATAGCAAACGAGATCTATTTTCTCCTGCTAATGAAGCATTATTAATCACTACTTCTAGAAGAAGAAAGATTGTATCCGATAGTGCAATTAAATTAGCTTTACGTAGACAAAATTCAATTGTTACGTATATAGGTAACGGAATCCGATTCGGTTCTGGATATGAAATACTTCCTTACAATATAGGAAAAGCTATTCTGAAAAATGGTTTGATAGATACTTCCCCTGCAGATCCCTCATTTATTGGTAGTAATACACTGAAGAAGAGGTTTTACCACTTGTATAACTGGTATTTGGAACCTTTAATAACCGAGTCAACAATTAAGGAATTCGCTATACTTCCGCATATCTTAGGGCTATTGGCCGGATTAGCAGCTCGTGATCCTTGGTTCGGAATGGATATGAGAGAGGAAGAGAATCTCGTTGTTATTGATAAAGTTGTAGAGAATGATTCTAACTTAGCCTGTGGTATCTCGGAAAACCTTTTGAGGGATTTCTTATGTTCAGAAATCTGTAGAAGTAGAAGTCAATTCGCTAATAGTCCTCCTCTTCCTTCTTCCATCGAACCCAGGTATTCTCCAGATATAATCTCTGCGAGTCGTTCTTATAAATCTACAAAGAAGGGGGTGTCTAAGATTCCAACTGATTCTGAAATGGAACAGTCGAGTGAAGTAGACTCGATTCCGAAGGAAGTGTCGCGTGGGATTACTTGGTCCCCCAAATTTTGGCGTTTTGGTTTCATGCGAAGTGGCAGTTATGAATCGATAAGAGTATTATCCGAATCGAATAATTTGTATAATTCGATCTTTTTTCATCGGAATCAGGATCAAATCCCCCAACGGGATTTCGAATTGAATAAGATTAAGTCTAGTGGAAAGAAATCGCATAAGAGAAAAGGATATCTTTTCAGTTACAAGAGAGCCTCGGGTAAATCGAGACAAAGAGACATTAAAAGATTAGAAAATTAATTGGATAATCTATCATTACGCGAGCAATTTCTTGAATTAGGAATCCCCAACTCATCTAATCAATACGAAACGCAATGTAATCGATCCGATGAACCAATTCTATTCCTGGGGGGGCGCTTCACCTGGGATCCCATGCTTCTATCTCAGCCGGATCATAACATTCCCTCTTCACGTCATAGTTTATTAGCGAAACAAGAACTGGTACGGAGGCTTTATGTTACTTACGGTACGAGGAGGGAGCGCGAGAAACATTTCTCAAATGAAAAGATTAGAAATTTCTTTCTTCTTCGTGGATATGACCGGAAATCGATAACTGAATTATCTACCAAGCGGTGGAAGAATTTCCCTTCGGGTGAAGAACGACACTTTGAATACGTCAAAGAAACCTAATTCATGCATATATATTTGCAATACCCGCAGATATTTGTTCCTATTCACTCGTATCAAAGCATTCCAATGGAAGATTTGCAAGAGCGATTCCTTCGTTTCAGGCTTATGGTTCATAGAGATAGATGGATGAGACGGAATCGTCACTCATCCAAAGATTTTCTCATTCATAACATGTTGTTTGAAAGTTACCACTACCTATTCAATCTATTTCGATTTAGTGGGACGTCACCGGATCGAATAACAAGACAATTATTGAATGGGAATTCGATATCGCATCATAAAATCTCGGATATTCTTGACTCAGTCTGGATCCCTAGCAATATATAGGGCTATTCAGGATTCGAATTGGTGAAAGGAAGATACATCTTTTCCCCTTACTGATGCAATAACTTCTGCTTATAGAATTCCGGATAATTACTAAGTTATAGATCACCTTCGGAGTCTTCCTATTCGGGAGATGGAAGCAACATTCGAAATCAAGAAGGAGTAGGAATCTCTTATATGGAAAATGTAGGAAGTAGTTCGTAGAGGACGTAGTAGTTTTCCAACATCCTTATCGGAACAAATCCTTGATGAAGATGTCGATCCATTCTGTTTGAGATTCTCCGGAGATTCAATTTCTCGGTGATCAACGGTAATATGGGGAGGAAGGAGGGGCATTCCCCTCATTCATCTTTACATTCCAAAAATTCATTCTAAAGTTTGGATTTTCCCGTATCCAACTAGATAATCAGGATTTCAAGTCCTTTCCATTGTTTCCATTGGAAGGGCTCTAAGGACCCCGGGTCCTTAGGGGATGGACCATCTAACCGAATCCCAAAATTTTAGTTCATTCAAATTCACTAATAGGGATTCTTGGTGACATCCTAACTAATGCCCCGACTAACTACTAGGATTTCTGGTCCTAGTCCAGATACTGGGGTCTCGTGACGCAGTTTCATCACACTCTAATTGGCTACTACGACTTTCAGTCCCACCTCAGGTACTAGGATTTTTAGTCCCCTCGAAGGATTTCAAGTCCCCCGTCTTCTTCAAGGATTTCCAGTCCTGTCTTCTTCAAGGATTTGAAGTCCCCTGATAAGGATTTCTAGTCCCGTTGAAAGACCTACTTGGATCTCCTCGAATCTCGGGATTCTGAGTCCCAGCCTCACTTGAGAAAGAAGCAGAAGGTGTTTCCTATTCGATACCTAATACTTCATATCCAAATCCCCGGACGGCGGAGAATTCTGGTCTCAATAATCAACAATCGGAGGATTTGCATCCCCATGTTTGAGGGTTGGGCACTGGAAAGACCAGAATCCTCCGAGGATTTTTCTTCCTATTGGGAGTTTGGGAGGCACCGGAGAGACCACTTGTCTCTCGAATCGAGGAGGTATTTCGAGTGCTCATTTGGGAGATAAGCAAATCAATTGAATGTGAATCTTTAGTGGTAGAGAGAATAAATCTTTGATAAATCTTTTAGTATATAAGGGTTCGATCTGAATAAGGGTACGAGACCTTCTGCCCCGAGGAAGTATTTCGAGTGCTCATTTGGGAGATAAGCAAATCAATTGAATGTGAATCTTTAGTGGTAGAGAGGATAAATCTTTGATAAAGCTTTTAGTAGATAAGGGTTCGATCTGAATAAGTGTACGAGACCTCCTACCCCGAGGAGGTACTCATTTGGGAGATAAGCAAATCAATTGAATGTGAATCTCTAGTGGTAGAGAGGATAAATCTTTGATAAACCTTTGAATAGATAAGGGTTCGATCTGAATAAGGGTACGAGACCTCCTACCCCGAGGAGGTACTCATTTGGGAGATAAGCAAATCAATTGAATGTGAATCTCTAGTGGTAGAGAGAATAAATCTTTGATAAACCTTTGATAAAGCTTTTAGTAGATAAGGGTTCGATCTGAATAAGGGTACGAGACCTTCTGCCCCGAGGAGGATTCGGACCTCCACGCTCTTCAGCACCAAATTTTGAATCTGGCGTGTCTACCATTTCACCATCGAGGCTCTACTCCTTATTCCTTACCTTTTTACTTCCCACCACCCCATCTTTCTCTATGGATGGGGTCCGGAATATGTTTCTATCAATTCGATCCTAGTCCCTCATCAAAAGCAACCCTTTACTTATTTTTCCCAATCTTATTTCTTCGTCTCTCTATATCGAAAAGGATTTCCAGTCCCCTGGAGGGACTTCTAGTCCCCCTGCTGAAGGATTTATAGTTCTCTCCAAGGATTTTCAGTCCTCCTGTTGAAGGATTTCCAGTCCCCGGGAAGAAAAAAGGATCCATAAATTTGTTCTGTATCGATTCCATCCCAGCTCCTCGTCAAGAGCAAACCCTTTCTCCTCCTCTACCGATCCTGTTTCTTCGTCTCTCTCCATCTATAAGGATTTGAAGTCCTGTCTTATTCAAGGATTTCCAGTCCTCTTCAGGGATTTCAAGTCCCCCGTCTTATCCAAGGATTTATAGTCCTCTTCAGGGATTTCAAGTCCCCTGTCTTATCCAAGGATTTATAGTCCTCTTCAGGGATTTCAAGTCCCCTGTCTTATCCAAGGATTTATAGTCCTCTTCAGGGATTTCAAGTCCCCTGTCTTATCCAAGGATTTATAGTCCTCTTCAGGGATTTCAAGTCCCCTGTCTTATCCAAGGATTTGAAGTCCTCTTAAGGGATTTCAAGTCCCCTGTCTTATTCAAGGATTTCCAGTCCTGTCTTATCCAAGGATTTATAGTCCTCTTAAGGGATTTCAAGTCCCCCGTACTCTTCAGGGATTTCAAGTCCCCCGTACTCTTAAGGGATTTCAAGTCCCCCGTACTCTTAAGGGATTTCAAGTCCCCCGTACTCTTAAGGGATTTCAAGTCCCCTGTCTTATCCAAGGATTTCCAGTCCCCTGAGAAGGATTTCAAGTCCCCCGCCCCCGATAAGGATTTCAAGTCCCCCGCCCCCGATAAGGATTTCAAGTCCCCCGATAAGGATTTGAAGTCCTCTTCAAGGATTTTCAGTCCCCTGAGAAGGATTTCGAGTCCTTTGAGAAGGATTTGAAGTCCCCTGAGAAGGATTTCAAGTCCCCTTTCTTCTTTAAGGATTTGAAGTCCTCTTCAAGGATTTTCAGTCCCCTGAAGAGGATTTCAAGTCCCCTGTCTTCTTTCTTTAAGGATTTGAAGTCCTCTTCAAGGATTTTCAGTCCCCTGAAGAGGATTTCAAGTCCCTTTTCTTCTTTAAGGATTTGAAGTCCTCTTCAAGGATTGTCAGTTCCCTGAAGAGGATTTCAAGTCCCTTTTCTTCTTTAAGGATTTGAAGTCCTCTTCAAGGATTGTCAGTTCCCTGAAGAGGATTTCAAGTCCCTTTTCTTCTTTAAGGATTTGAAGTCCTCTTCAAGGATTGTCAGTTCCCTGAAGAGGATTTCAAGTCCCCTGTCTTCTTTAAGGATTTGAAGTCCTCTTCAAGGATTTTCCGTCCACTGAAAAGGATTTCAAGTCCAAGGATTTCCAGTCCCCTGGAAGGGTCTATGAATCGGACTAGATACATTATACAAAATCAAACCGTCAAATGCAAGACCTAATTCTCCTTGTTATCTATCACTCTCGCTCGGATCTCCCTCAGTGAGGGAGATTTGACGATCGAGAAGGATTTCAAGTCCAAGGAAGATTTTCAGTCCCCTCGAAAGGATCTATGAATTCGACCCATTTCTATTATAGCTAAGAAAACTGTCGAGCGCAAGACCTAATTTTCCTTGTTATCTATCAATCTCGATCGGATCTCCCTCAGTGAGGGAGATTTGACGAGAAAGATCTCAATTCCAAAGATTTTGAGTCCCCTCGAAAGGGTCTATGAATTCGACCCATTTCTATTATAGCTAAGAAAACTGTCGATTGCAAGACCTAATTTTCCTTGTTATCTATCAATCTCGTTTTGAGATCCCTCGGTCTCAGTAGAGGGAGACTTTGACGAGAAAGATTTCAAGTCCAAGGAAGATTTTGAGTCCCCTCGAAAGGGTCTATGAATTCGACCCATTTCTATTGTAACTCAGAATGCCGTCGATTGCAAGACCTAATTTTCCTTGTTATCTATCAATCTCGATCGGATCTCCCTCAGTGAGGGAGATTTGACGAGAAAGATCTCAATTCCAAAGATTTTCAGTCCCCTCGAAAGGATCTATGAATTCGACCCATTTCTATTGTAACACAGAATGCCGTAGAGCGCAAGACCTAATTTCTTGGATTTGATTTCAATTCCAGGGGACCGCCATGGGCCTTAATTTGTTATCGCTGCAAAATCGTCCTGACGATAAGGAGTCGATTCCAAGTTAAGGGATTTAACGTCCCCTGGACTAACTATGAATCATAGATGTACTATCAAAGTCCAGAGGATTGTCGCTGCAAAATTGCCCCTGTCCAAGAATTTACAGTTCACTAGGAAATCATAGCTAGATCAATTATAGCTAAGAAAACTGTCGATTGCAAGACCTAATTTTCCTTGTTATCTATCAATCTCGATCGGATCTCCCTCAGTGAGGGAGATTTGACGAGAAAGATCTCAATTCCAAAGATTTTGAGTCCCCTCGAAAGGATCTATGAATTCGACCCATTTCTATTGTAACTCAGAATGCCGTCGATTGCAAGACCTAATTTTCCTTGTTATCTATCACTCTCGTTTTGAGATCCCTCGGTCTCAGTAGAGGGAGATTTGACGAGAAAGATTTCAAGTCCAAAGATTTTGAGTCCCCTCGAAAGGATTTCTGAATTTGATCCATTGATAGTGTACATCAGAATGCCGTCGAGCGCAACCCCCGTTTCTATTAAATTGAAAGAATCTGCGGCGGAAAGAAGAATTGGTCTCTTTTGCTTTCTTCTAGAAGTCTGAAGGCAACCCCGCCTTGAACGTACAGGTATCGGATGAAATGACTTATCCATTAGACGAAATTGGAGCATGGAATTCATCGGGAAGCGACCTGAATTGCTACGGAGCAGAAGACTGGGGGTGTGAACCGAATCATTTACACAACCGCTCCCATATGGGAATCACTTAGTCGCATGTACCATTAGGAGGGTTCAATCCTTGTAGTACTGCAAAGGATTGAACAATATTATGGATACCATCAGGAAATACTTATATCTCCTCCGGAAGAGACGAATGATCATTGGGAGGCGCGTGATCATTTCTCCGACACTGTTTCATCACCAATTACGGAAATGGACTAGTTGGAGCGACGGAAGTGGCTTTGGATACAAATCATTCAGAAAGATTCCATTATTTCATGTGACAACTCAAAATAGGTCTGGAATGAGGTATTCCGTGTAATCTCGATGATGGGATCCATTGATATACCCAGTAGAGTTGATGCTGGTACACGAACAATCATAGCTATTTCAATGGAACTCTTCGAAATCGAAGTAGATGGAGAAACTAATGGATCCTGTATGTAAATTGTTGATGTGTCACCCCCTTCGGTGAACATTAATTTAATTATCTTCGGATAGTGATATATAGAAATGACACTTGTAATGGGAGCTACCAGAACTAATGGGTACGAGCCAGCTTTCCATCCATGCCAGAAGGGGTAGGGTTTACCGGAAAAACCTGCTAATGGAGGGATACCCCCTGGGGATGGTAAACGTATAACTAGAGAGAATGTTAGAACAGGATCCTTCATGTATGGTCCCGCATAATCCCTAATGTTATCAGTTCCGGTTCGTGAACCAGATAAAGTGATGCGAGCGAAAGTCCCTAGATTCATGAATATGTAGATAGAAGTATAACTTATCATACTCGCATAGCCATTATCAGGATCCGCAGCAAGTATTCCAATCAGAATATATCCGATTTGGCTTATGGAGGAATATGCTAGCATACGTTTCATGCTTGTCTGAGTAACAGCAATTAGATTCCCCAATACCATGCTAAGGGTAGCTAATATTCCCAAAGCGAGATGCCATTCACTGGATAGGTATGAGAAAGTAATACCGAGGAGTCGTGTAGATAAAGCTAGAGCTGCTACTTTGGAAGTAGCAGAAAAAGAAGCAACGACTGGTGTAGGAGAGTTAGAGTCGGAGAGGAGATCCTCGATCTTCCCGCTCATTCAGAACCGTGCATGAAATTCTCACTTCACACGGCTCCTAGTTCGTAAGAGATTTCTAAGCTCCCAGAACCTTCCCCGTGTGTGTATCAAATCCACTTCTTCCTCGGTAATTCAATATGAGTAATAATTGGTAGCTTCTCGGGAAATCCCCTATCAGTGATTCCTTTTTAAAATGGTAGTTACCAACGTGGATACCTAATTACATCAAACGTGAGTGACGGGACCTTAAAGATTATACTGTATTATACCACAAGTGGGATTAACTAGCATCCATGGCTGAACGGTCAAGGCACCCAACTCATAATTGGCGAATTCGCAGGTTCGACTCCTGTTGGATGCAAACAAATGGGGGGAGAGGGTTTCATTCGGGTGACAAAGTGAGTAACCGAAATAGGGAGGTGGAGTATAATGGGTTCCGAAAACTATACGGGAACCAAGAAGTGGAAGCAATTATGAATTCGGATAGTAAGAGAGTTTGTTTGAATTGGAAGAGCTAAAGGGACACGAGAAAAATTATGGATAAATTGATAAATCAGATACTTACTGAAAAAACTATTCCTCCATTGCAACGAAACCAGTATACCTCCGATGTGAATCCAGAATCGAACAAGACTGAAGTCAAGAATTGGATTGAGCAACTTTTCAACGTTAAAGTAAGACACATGAATAGTCACCGACTACCAGATAGAAGGCGTAGGGGTAGAGCGTCCGGGTCGATGCATCGTAAGAGAATGATTATTACGCTTCACAAAAATGATTCCATTCCGCTATTTCTGAGCAAGTAACCCCCGCAAATTTCACTAACGACAAGGAGGAAGAGGAGATATGGTTATCTGATTATATAAAGCCTATACGCCTGGCACACGCAATAGATCCGTTTCAAGTTTTGAAGAAGTGACGAGATGTAAATCCCGGAAAGGACTGACTCGTGGTAGTGGACCAAGGAGCGGACGTACTAGTGGAGGGACTATTACTGCTAGGCATAGAGGAGGTGGTCATAAACGACTATATCGTGAAATTGATTTCCGACGGAATAAAAAAGATGTTGTTGGAAGAGTGGCAAGTGTCGAGTACGACCCCAACCGCAATGCATACATATGTCTCGTGAATTATGTGGATGGTGAAAAGAAACATATCTTACATACTTGAGGGGTAGAAATCGGAGACACTGTAGTATCCAGCCCCGAAGCATCTATTTCAAGTGGAAATGCCCTACCTTTGAGTGCGACTCGAATAAGTGATTCACGTATTCGGAAATAACCGATTGGATTTAGGGTTGAGTCCATAAACCCAACACTAGACTCGAGATTCTTGGATCTTCCGAGGTGGACTTCGATAGGGAAACCGAGGAGGGACAATAGCGGGTGGTCAGGTGTAATAGTATCAAATAGCTATTAACCTGCAGAGGTAGGATAATATGGAGAGAACTGGATGGTCTCGAACAGGGACAAGAAATCAAAGGGGCATCCTCTGTTCGGTGTGGCCGAAAGGCAGAGGAAACGGGTCACTCGCCGCGTTCGGTATGACGGTCAAAGGCAGAATCGAAGCCACGAAGCGGAGTGAGAATGAGTCTCCCGGGGGGACTCAATCCCGGTATTGAAAATGTCTCCTAAGTTATCTAGAACATCAAATGATGTTGGCGTGAATGACTGAATTCATTGATTCTGTTGCTGAATGAGTTGCGAGACAGAAGCCAGATGCCGGTGGAGAACCCGAGGGTGTAGAAAAAGCTGGATATGCGAGTTTACCCTAGAACTGGTACTTTCATTTCTCGTTGGCGACATCCGGCGAGGATATCGCCTTCTGTATCCGGAAAGCTGTATGCTTTGAAAAGGGCTCGTACAGTTTGGGAAGAGATTCTATCCCGAATACTGGGGAGTAAAGGGTCTACTTCAACCAAGATACCTCTAGGTACGGTCATACATAACGTAGAAGTAATACCCGGGAGAGGTGGATGATTAGTTAGAGCGGCTGGTGCTACGGCAAAAGTGATTGCAAAGGAAGGTTGATTGGCTACATTAAGATTACCCCCCGGCGAGGTTCGTTCAGTATCTCAGAATTGTTTAGCTACTGCGGGACGAGTCGGAAACGTCGACATCAATAATGAGGGTTCGGGAAAGGCTGGATCTACGCGGTGGTTAGGTAAACGTCCAAAAGTGAGGGGTACAGCTATGAATCCCGTCGATCATCCGCATGGGGGGGGGGAAGGCAGAACACCCATCGGTAGGAAGAAGCCATTAACTCCATGGGGTTGTACGGCACTCGGAATGAGGAGTCGGGAAAGCGGTAGATACAGCAATCCGTTCATCCTTCGCCGCCGTAAAAGTAATTAATTGGTAGAAAGACTGGGTGGAGGGTAATTAACTATGGCACGTCCACTCAAGAAGGGTCCTTTTGTAGCTAATGATCCAGTAAGAAGAATCGAAATTCTCAATATCCGGAAGGAGAAAAAGATAATAATAACCTGGTCTCGTGCTTCCGCAATAGTTCCTATCATGATCGGTCATACCATTGCTGTTTACGATGGGCGGGAGCATCTACCCATTTATATAACTGACCGTATGGTGGGTCACAAACTGGGTGAATTTGTACCTACCCGGAGTTTCCGGGGACATGCCAGAAGCGATAAAAAATCTCGTCGATAATTGGGGAATCATATTTCATGGGAACCGAGAAAGAATCAGAGGTAAAGGAGGCGCAAGCTTCGTCCAGACGTGTTAATATGTCGTCTACAAAAGTACGACGAGTCATTAATCAGATTCGGAATTGTTCGTATGAACAAGCCCTTGTACTACTCGAATTTATGCCTCGCAGAGCATGTCACCCCATATTGCAATTGATCCTTTCCGCAGCCGCAAATGCTAATAACAATTATGGATTGACTAAATCTAATTCGTTCATCAGCGAAGCCTGAGTGGATAACGGTACCAGTCTGAAGAGATTTCGACCCAGGGCTCAGGGACGTGGTTACCCAATCAGAAAACCTACCTGTCACGTGATTACTAAAATGAAGAGCAAAAGGTAGAGCCGATACTAACTACATATTGACAAGTAGAAGTGGGGGAGGGGTTGTATGTATATATATATACATATATATGTGTATATATATATATATACCGGGTAGATATTGGTATTGAAATACAGGAAAACATCTACGGGGCAAAAGATTCATCCACTTGGTTTTTGACTTGGCATAAATCAGAGGCATTACTCCCACTGGTTCGCGCAACCAAAAGATTATCCGAGATTCCCCGAGGAAGATGAGAGAATACGTACTTGCGTTAGGGAGTATGTACGGAAGCATATAAGGGATTCCTCAAATTATGGGGGAATTGCACATATAGAGATCTACCGGAAGACGGACCTAATTCAGATAGAAATTCATACGGGATTTCCAGATCTATTGATTGAGGGACGTAGCCTGGGAATCGACCAATTGAAAGCGAATATGGAAGAATCATTAGGTTTTGGGAATCGGAAGCTTCAAATAATCCCGAATAATATCCTCCAGCCGTATGGCGAACCGAGAATTCCGGCGGAACATATTGCTCCACAATCAGAGAATAGAGTAGCTTTCCGTAGGACTATGAAAAAAGCTATTGAACTAATTAGAGAAACTAATAGTGGGGGCGTTAGGATACAAATAGCGGGGCGTCTCAATGGTAATGAAATGGCTCGCATTGAGTGGGCCAGAGAAGGTAGAGTCCCCCTCCAAACTATCAGGGCTCGTATTGGTTATTGCTACCACCCAGCTCAAACCATCTATGGGGTTTTAGGCATAAAGATTCGGGTATTCCGGGATATGGGATAATTATTCCTACTTTCCGACCCCCCACCCCTCCCGTTCCCTCCTCTCCTACTCTCTTGGGGAGTTGAAAATACTTAATAGATATTGGGATACATGATTACTTTGTGGTGCCAGGATCCGCAGGCTTATTCTATTCCAATTCCATAGGGGGGAGGGGAGCATACAGTAACGTCTCGATAAATTTCTGCTACGCTTAGTGTGCGACTCGACCGAATGAAGTTCCTCTGTTTATAGATAAGACGGATTGGTAGGTGGATCCCCACTGCTAATAACTGGAATGTCAGCTGGGGTTCGTAGCCGTATCAACGCAAAGTCTTTGTCCTCGGGAAGGGAAATCTTTCCAGTGAAGCGGAAAATTATATTGATTCTTGGGTGATCTGGGGGGAAACAGAAACAAGAAGTAATCAATAATCTCGTGCGATCGTATGGTTAACGACTCGACTCTCGGGAAGCAGTGTGGTATAGCATGATGGAGACGCGGTCTTGGAAATACCGACTAAGTCTTTTCCGATGCGGGGGGGGGGAGGGGGGGGAGCCTCGAGTCAATGAACACTAATGGAGATGACTCACAATAAGTACTTATTTGGCAACTGAGAGGCTCCGCTGCAGAGAGATAACCCAAGCGTTTATGGAGGGGAACTACGGAAACGATGGAACCTTCCGAGTCGATCGATTGTTTCACTATCAGCGATTCGGCGGATGGGATGGCGGGGGAAACCCACTCCTCATCGAATTGAGATATGAAATAGCAAATTCTGATGAAGATGAGAGATCGAGTCGATTTCCGCCCGTGGTTGTATTACCGACTAATATCCTAACTGCTATGAATGGGAGAATCATACGGAGGGGGGTAGGTAAATGAGCAAAAAGACAAAAATCATTTTGGTACTGACGCAAAATTTCCTACTTTGTCTCTTCCCAGAATTGAAAGATCTCCAAAACAGGGGGAAACGGTACTGAATTCATGAGGAGCCGGGTGAGGGAAAACTTTCACGTCCGGTTCTGTATGAGAGACGGAATGATTTCACCGCTATCGACTGTGACCCCAAACGATCCAAATTTCGTAAACAACATAGAGGAAGACTGAAAGGAATTTCCACTCGTGGGAATCGTGTTTCTTTTGGAAAGTTTGCCTCACAGGCCCTCGAACCTTCGTGGGTCACGTCTAGACAGATAGAGGCGGGGAGGAGAGCAATAACGCGTTATGCCCGGCGGGGTGGTAAGTTATGGATACGCGTCTTTCCCGATAAACCAATCACTATGAGACCTGCGGAAACACGTATGGGATCAGGTAAGGGATCTCCGGAATATTGGGTATCTGTGGTTAAACCGGGTCGAATACCTCATGAAATAAGTGGAGTATCGGGAAACATAGCTCGAACTGCTATGCGAATAGCTGCGCATAAAATGCCTGTACGTACCCAAGTGGTGACCGCTACGGAATTATGATTTTTGGGGGGAGTAGGAAGGGAGGGTGGAATCAGATAGAGATTTATTTCTATTTTTATTTCCCCCTCACTTAGCAATTTGATGGTGTGGGAAAGGCATTTCCAACCGATACAGGGAACATGGAGATTGAGGGTTTCCCCCTATCCCGAAGAAAGATGGGATGAATGGAAAATACATACGGGTAGCTATTCACCTGCAAATGAGTGAATAGATCTATTTTTTCCCCCTACCAATTAAGAAATGATTCAACCTCAGAGTTACCTAAATGTAGCAGACAACAGCGGGGCTAGGAAATCGATGTGTATTCGGGTGCTAGGGACCAGTAATCGTAGATACGCAGGAACTGGTGGTACTACTACAGGTGTGATTAAAGAAGCGGTACCCAACATGTCTCTGAAGAGATCGGAAGTAGTTAGAGTAGTGGTGGTATGTACCCGTAGAGAGATCAAACGTGACAATGGAATTATTTCGGGGTTTGGTGACAACGCGGCAGTCGTTATCAACCAAGAGGGAAATCCTAGAGGAACTAGAGTCTTCGGTCCAGTAGCTAGGGAATTAAGGGAATATGATTTTGCAAAAATAGTCTCACTGGCCCCTGAAGTATTATAGAAAATAGGGAATGGAATACGTGGGAATGGGGAGTCACTCTTCGACTGGGACATACTTTTTTCCATTTCCACGGGGGAATATATACTCCTTCAAGAATCCGGAATCTTCGGGTAGTTCGGAGAAGCAAAATGTAGAAAGGGGGGGGGGGAGATTGGTAACATGGGGTGGGGGGGGGCGGAATCTCTCCCGCCAGCTACATCCCGATTCTCTTTCGACTCGGTAGCAATAGTAGCAGCAGCGTCAACAACGGAATCTACCTATAACCTAAAAACTCTTATTGAGGGATGGGAATTCGGTGTAGGATATTGACACGAACAATATACCCCCGATGGGGTCGGTAGTGAGGTAGTGATAGCAGAAAGATTAGGATTCATCCTAGACTCAATAACTGATGATTGATATTTCACGAGTAACGATACCATTTCTACCATGATTACTCCCCCGTGAAATGCGAATGCAAGGAGAAAGGCGACAGTCCAACTACCTGCCACTGGTATTACTAGAGGTATTGCACGAATCTTATTGGAGGAGGGTCTGTGAAAGATACTGCGGAACATAGAGAAAAAATGAAGGATTTTCTGGATGTGACCTTGAAATATTAAGGCAGAGGGAGAAAACCATGTGTCACAACTCTCAAACGTATCAGCAAACTTGGCTGAGAATCTATTTTGACCATCGAGGAATTCCGAAAGTATTAGGCGGCATGGGAATTGTAATTCTACCAACATCTCAAGGACTTATGACGGATCGAGAGGCCCGACGAAGGGAAATTGGGGGGGAAATCCTGTGTTACATTTGGTAGTTAATGCAGTTACCGTATAAATCTGCTACCACTTCTTCCTAAAATTACTAGGAGTGGGGAATAACTAGTATCATTCTTGACAGGATCCGTTAGTGATACAGGGGGGGTATCTCTTCCAAATGGTGGTGAAACAAAATCTGATTGACGTGGAAGGTACAGTCACGGAATCGCTTCCTAATGCCATGTCTTGAGTATGTTCGGATAATGGATGCCAAGTCTTAACTCATATATCGGGAAGAATCCGACGTAACTACATAAGAATACTACCAGGGGATAGAGTGAGGGTCCAATTGAGTCCCTATGATCTTACTAAAGGCTGCATCACTTATCGTCTCAGGAATAGACAAGCGAATGGCACTTAGTAGCAACTTCTGCTACCGAAAAGTCATTTATTTATAATCATTCACACAATCATTCGGGATCGAAGACGAGGGAAATAGGGCTTGTCTAATCTTTCATAAGATCACCAGATTCGGGGTTATAGATATGAAAATTCGTGCTCCCGTTCGTAAGATACGTGAGAAACGTCGACTGATTCGTAGACGAAGACGAATCATGGTAATCCGTTCCAATCCGAAGCACAAGCAGAAGCAAGGATAATAAATGGAATACGGGACTAGATAGGAGGAGAAATATTACCTAGTTGTAGTTCGTTTGTCGCAGATAATTAGTAAGTTATGCCAAGCAGCACGAAAAGGATTCGTTCACGAAAGGGAAAACGTAGAATACCAAAAGGAGTTACACACATTCAAGCAAGTTTTAATAATACCATTGTTACCGCTACGGATGTTTGAGGACAAGTCTTTTCGTGGTGTTCCGCTGGTGTATGCGGATTCAGGGGTGCGAGGAAAGGTACACCATTTGCTGCTCAGACTGCGACGGAAGGTGCCATTCGTACTTCGATTGATCAGGGTATGAAGCAGGCGGAAGTAATGATAAGCGGACCCGGACCGGGAAGAGATACGGCTTCGAGGGCTATTCGTAGAAGTGGTATAATTCTCAGTTTCGTGCGTGATGTGACCCCGATGCCGCATAATGGATGTAGACCCCCCAAGAAAAGGCGTGTCTAGTTTCCGACTATCAACTGCTTTGAATAAAGAGGGACCCAATTACGATTCAAGATGAAATACCAATCTCTACTCAGGCGATTCAATGGAAATGCATTGAATCCAGGATGGAAAGTAAGCGTCTTCATTATGGTTGTCTTGTTATACCTCCCCCCAAGAGAGGCCAAGTTAATACTGTGGGAATCGCTATGTGTAGAGCTTTACCTGGAGAGGTGGAGGGAACGAGTATAACACATGCGAAATCCGAAGGCATGAAGCATGAGTATTCCACAATAACGGGCATTTGAGAAACAATACACGACATTTCAGTTAATTTGAAAGAAATTGTACCTCAAAGCGATTCTAATGATGTTTAAAAAGCATTTCCATCGATTCATGGTCCTAAGAAGGTGACAGCTGGTGACATATCATTCCCGCCGTCTGTTAAAGCGATTGATGAGTCGCAACATATAGCTACCACTACCCAATCAATGTCCGTGAATGTAGAGTCGAAGATCGGGAGGGGTCGTGGATATTGCGTACAAGATCCGAAGCTGTGTGAAGATGGGGAATTTCCCATTGATGCTGTATCTATGTCTGTTTGAAATGTAAATCATAGCATTCACCTATTTGGAAATGGTAGAGAGATACAAGAAATACCATTCATGGAGATATGGACCAATGGTGGTTTGACTCCGAATGAGGCACCTTGCGAAGCGTCTAGAAATTCAACAAATTTATTCATTCCTTTTCCACATATGGGGGAAAATAATACTTCTTCTACTGGAGGTGGCGAGGATTCTTCCAATCCGACGGACTTTTCTTATCCTCCAAACGATATGGATGAATCGACGCGAGAGTTTGTGCTTAAACATACATTCATTGATCAACTAGAATTGCCTGTTAAGACTTATAACTGTCTTAAACGAGTTGGTATACGTACGATCTGGGACCCACTGAATTACAGTCAGGAAGATTTAGAGAAAATCAAGAACTTTGGAAGAAAATCTGTAGATTAAGTATTGAAAACTTTATGGGAACGTTTCGATATAGAATTACCCAAGAACAAATCGTATGTTGATTGGAAAAAAGATGGGTAAATACTCAAATATATTTTACCTAGTTCCCAACCCATTCCTCATTCTAACCCTTAGGGGGTAAACCGAAACCAGTGGAGGATCGGTATCGGTAAGAATCGGGGTAGACGAGTTAACTTTGTTTGTTTATCACGCCACGGGAGGAGGGGACAGTTAGTTATCTGACTGGATCTGGGGGGGTCTTGGATCGAAACGATCCAACCCCAGATCGACTATTTACCACATGGAGGATCGGCTTTTTTTTGGTGCCAGATCGATCCTAAAATAGTCCCAAAGTTGAAGATCCATCGATGGGTAAAGCTGCTCCGATGCCTAACCGAATAGCTACTGCAGTACCAATCGGAGAAACCGTTGTAGCTACTGAACGTCGAAATGGATTCTGAAATTTATTCACATTCTCGAGAAAAGGCACGGTCAACGAACCTGCCGGTACCGACGCCATCAAAGGGACACCCAATGATTTATTAGGAACTGTACGGAGTATTTGAAACACGGGAAAGAAATACCACTCGGGTAGTATCTCTAGGGGAGTTGCAAAGGGATTCGCTGGTTCACCGATCATCGATGGTTCTAGAACTGCCAAACCTACGGTACATGCAATGGTTCCTAAGATTACTACGGGAAATATATATAAGAGATCGTTGGGCCAAGCAGGTTCTCCGTAGTAGTTGTGTCCCATACCCTTGGCTAGTTTTGCTCTTAAAACAGGATCACTCGGGTCAGGTTTTTTTGTTATTGGGATAGACTTCTCACTCCCCCGGTAGAATCGGACGTGGAGATTTCTTATCAGCCGGCTCAAGCAAATCCTCGAATATTTCCGTTTACAAATTCCAGTGGGGAACCGGAGGAGTCGTAACTTCATAATAATCTCTGATACTTCCCGAAGCGAGAACCCTTGAAAAACGGAGAGTTATTCTACGGAATAGCTTATTATCCGAGTGAGCTTAAGAAATTTCTCCTCAAGAAGCTTCTTGGATGATCTCGTATCCCACACACGCGTCGTATCTACCCACAGATACGAGACTCTTGAGAAACAGTACCTGTGCGGGATCTTAACTTGTTACAACTTCGGCTTCCTCTTCCCCCGGATCGTTCTCTTACTCCGACGGTTGTTTCTCCGCATCGTACCAAATGCAGAGGAAGTGGATGCATTTTGAAAACCATATGTTTGAAGGGGTGAAACTGCCTGTGACTCGGGTATGCATGGGATTAGACGGAGCCTTAAGGATGAGTTCGACCATAGGAAGCATTCCCCAAAACACCTCATAGGAAGGGAAGTGTTTTCATATCCAAGTTTTAAACCCCAATTATGAGGTTGGGGAGAGTTGGAGCGGAGACACATACTTTAGTGTGGCAGCATTCGGTATAAGATCTGCATAGCCTATGTTTCGATACAAGTCACACACTCCCATAATCCGATCTTCCGCCTCCAGACACTTCAATTCATTTCCCTCGACAATTCGAGATAGGAATTCGGTCCACTAAGGAGTCTTCTATTTCTCTTGGTGAGAAAGACTAGTGGCAAGGAAAAAATAACCCCTCATCTTGTAGATTGGGGTCCTCCCGCGGATAGATCAATCAATACCACCCATCCGCTGGATTATAGATTTTCATTACAAGGGACCCGAAATGCCTTGTTTACGGATCATCGGGAAGTGCATTAGCATAGAAACAGCTGTGAGAGGCGGTGAGACGAAAGTGTGTGAACTATAGAAACGAGTCAATGTAGATTGACCTACACTAACACTTCCTCGTAGTAGCTCCACCAACGGAGATCCTATTAGAGGAATGGCTTCCGGTACGCCGGTTACAATCTTAACTGCCCAGTAACCGATTTGGTCCCGAGGCAAGGAATATCCGGTTACACCAGAAGATACAGTTGGTACGGCTAGAATTACACCAGTAACCCAAGTTAATTCACGAGGTTTTTTGAACCCTCCTGTGAGATAGACACGAAATACGTGTGGAATCATCATTGAAACCGTCGTACTTGCTGACCATCAATGAACAGATCGAATTAGCCATCCAGAATTCACTTCGGTCATTATATATTGAACTGAGGAAAAAGCTTCTGTAACGGTCGGACGATAGTGAGAAGTCGTGGCGGAACCAGTAGCTACCTGAACCAAAAAACGAGTCGATGTGATTCCCCCCAAGCGATGAAAAATGTTCACATGAGGAGGAACATATTTACTGGTAATGTCATCAGCAATCGCCTAAATCTCAAGACACTCTTCGAACCAATCGTATACTTTATCAAGATAGGCGGGCTTCTACGACCCCCCCCCATACAAACTGTACGTGAGTATTCAACCTCATACGGCTTAAACGAAAACGTCTGAGTAACCCTCCGTTCTACTACTAATCACTTCGTGTGGCGAAATATATTGATCGGACACATTCCGATCCGTGGGAAGGAGAAGGTGAGTTGACTAGTGAAAGATTCCGTCGGAATTTTGCTTTAATCTCGTGTCGGCTTTTGGCCATGGGAGGAAATAAGGACTCCAGCGTCTCGAGGAATCTCTTCGTCTTATCGTTAGGTTTATCCGGGGGAATAACCGAGATAAATAAATGGATAGAGTTTCTATCGTTTCAATGTCAATATCTGGATATCTGTGAACCTTAGATCCCCACTACACTCCGACGAATCCCCTCATTACTAGGTACGAAGATTGAATGGGTGGCAATTCTTCCTCGTTAACATCTTGTGGAACGAAGCGGTTAGTGTTTCGAAGCAGAGACGCAATCAAGTATGAGTAGTTATTCTCAATTCTCAAATACGGAAGTGTTATATCAAACATATGATTAATAGCTACCTCGGTTTATAAATAAGAGGTTGGATCTTCTATTCGACGTTGGGTGACAATCCTGTGGCGAAGTCTGAGTGGTAGATTCATACGAATTAATCATAGTTCAGACATTATTGATTAATATATTAACCCTTGCGCTTTGGATGCTAATCACCCGACCGCTATCCAGCAAGATAATAATACCTCCCCTATAGGAAATAGATCGTCTATCTATTGAACCAGATTGACTGTAACGAGTCACACACCCGTATTATCAAGATCCTTGGAAGTTTGAGTTACGCGGTTCAACTACCCCTCCGCGGGAGGGATTTCCTACCGCTCCCCAGCTATGATGGCTGGGGGAGCTCGGAATAACAATCCGGTCTTTTTTTACCAACTTATCGGGATACCATCCAGTAAGACGGAGGAGTTATATATTTCCGGGATGGTGACTGGGAATACTGCAAATAGAGCCATGAAGAATCCCATCGGGAGAGTAGTCCCCCAACCAGGAGCAACTTTACCATATTCCGAATTGAGTGGTTTTAAAGAGATTCCCAAACCACTAATCTTAGGTTTGCCTTTTGGGGTGTCATCGATAATCTTCGTAGCCGTATAACTTATTCGATTGATTGAGAGTTGATAACTTTATATGCTATTATACTGAAAACGAACCATCACTGTTTTGGATTACCTAGCAACGGAAACTGCAACTCTGGTCGCTATCTCTATATCTCGCCCACCCGTCAGTTTTACCGGCTATGCTTTGTATACCGCTTCTGGTCAACCCTCCGCGGAGCTTAGAGATCCCTTCGAAGAACATGAGGACTGATTAGACTGGGGGACCTTCCTATAGTAACGAAGGAAGGTCTCTTATTCTCCCCCCCTCCCTGTGCTTTTGGTGCTTCTGGCGCTTCCGCTCGTGGAAGAGGGATACTCGCGCGGGAGAGATAGCTGTTTCTCCAGGAAGTTAAGTATCATTTCTTCCCCTTACTAAGGATCCTGGGTGGCTCTCGGAAGAATATGGCAAAAAATATTATACCTAGAGTGGCTACCGGTAGAAATGTATAAACCAATGCTTCCGTGGATTCGGTCGTGGAATGGGATTTCGGGGATGACTTTCGCACTAATTTGTAAATTCCTTAGTATTTTCTTCGTGTTTCTCCAACGGCACCCACTAACTTCCTTCCCCCCAGGCCCGAACCACTCAACCGGACCAAGTGGTTAAATTACCTGGGTGTATCTGCGATAGGGAGTGGTTGCTACAAATAATTTCATTGATTAAATACCCGAATCTGGGAATTGGGATGGACAAAGAGAAGATCTCTCAAACGATTCGTCTCTTGGTACTTGGATCCCCCAACTTCTGGAATGCTCCAAATTCGACTTGAGAATCTAAGTCGGGATCGATACCGGCGAACACGTCTCTGAACAAGGTTCTAGCACCGTGCCAGATGTGTCCGAGGAAGAGAATAAGAGCAGGCGTGGCATGACCAAAAGTAAACCGACCTCGAGGACTACTACGAAAGACACCGTCCGATTTCAAAGTGGCACGATCAAATTCAGAGATCTCGCCTGATTAGGCACGTCTAGCATATTTCTTCACCGTAGCGGGGTCGCTGAAACTAGTTCCATCTAGTTCACCACCATGAGATTCGACAGTTACACCTACTTGTTCAACACTGTATTTTGATTCCGCCCGTCTGAATGGAACATCCGCCCTTACGATGCCTTCCCCGTCGACCAGGACCACCGGGAATGTCTCGAAGAAGGTGGGCATACGGCGCACAAGTAACTCATGACCTTCCTTATCCTTGAAGACGGCGTGCCCTAACCAACCGACAGCTATTCCGTCACCGTTGTCCATAGCACCTGCTCTGAACAATCCACCCTTGGCTGGGTTATTACCAATATAATCATGAAAAGCTGATTTCTCGGGAATTTTGGACCACGCTTCCGATAAACCAGAATTTTCAGCTTTGCTAGCACGGATCCGCCGATCTATCTCTTGCTGAAAATATCCCTGATCCCATTGGTAACGGGTGGGACCAAATAACTCGATTGGAGTGGCGGCGGAGCCGTACCACATAGTCCCAGAAACTACGAAGGCGGCGAAGGAAACGGCAGCGATACTGCTGGACGAAACGGTTTCAACATTCCCCATGCGTAGGGCCTTGTATAACCGTTGGGGGGGACGAACACTAGGATGAAATGGACCGGCTAGTATACCTAAAATACCTGCTGCGATATGGTGAGAAGCTATTCCTCCCGGAGTGAAGGGATCGAAACCCTCAGCTCCCCGAGCCGGATCCACAGGTTGTACTTTACCGGTTAATCCATAGGGGTCCGATACCCAGATACCGGGCCCAAATAAACCAGTTACGTGAAATGCTCCAAAAGCAAAGCGAAGTACTCCTGATAAGAATGAATGAATTCCAAAAATTTTGGGTAGATCGAGGGATGGTTTTCCCGTGCGTTCGTCGCGAAACAAATCCAGGTCCCAATGGACCCGATGCCGGATAGCAGCTAGAAATAATAAACCGGATGGGATAATATGAGCTGCAGCTACACCTTCATAACTCCAGATACCTGCGTCAGTTACGGTATCTCCGGTAATGCTCCAACCCCCCCATGACTTCGTTATTCCGATACGGGTCATGAATGGGATGACGAACATACCCTGTCTCCGCATCGGATCAAGAACAGGATCAGATGGGTCGAAAACCGCTAATTCATACAGAGCCATTGAACCAGCCCAACCAGAGACCGGAGCCGTATGCATTAGATGTACAGAAATTAAGCGACCGGGATCATTTAGTACAACAGTATGAACGCGATACCGAGGCAAACCCGTTGGAAACCCCTTTGTTGAAAATGAATGGACACTACGTGACTTTCTCGCGTCGGAAGCCTGCGCTATAAAGAAGTGGAAGAGACTCTCTTCAATCCTGAATGGAGATCCCACTTGGAATGATACGTGTAAATACATTGGTGTATAGGCGGACGTATCGGTGTGGGGAGCCGAGAATCCCCCCCTCCTAGCGGAGGGAAAGACATAGATATTTTAGCATTTACATCTTTTACGCAACAACGTAGAGATTGGTCCCATCTATCTCGCGGGAAATATTCCACCACCAATCAGATCTCGGATCCCTCGGCTATGTACCACGGATTCCACGAGTAGACGCCTCAAGAGATGCAAATTCATTCCGACTAGACATGTTATAATACAACACAAGCCTCCACTTCCATCGGGTGTTACGCTTTCGTTTAAGAGACAACTACAACTTACTACCGGTTTCCGTATGCCAATTGGTGTTCCGAAGGTGCCCTTTCGTCTACCTGGGGAAGAGGATGCGGTTCGGATTGACGTATAGTGCGACTCGTTAGACATATCGAGTTGTATGGAGCTACTCCCCATCATTTCTCATCCGAGCGATGTGTCTCTATCTCACTCAGACTGATTCTTTGGTAGTCGAACGCGTGAGACTGGAACGAAAGATTCGATAAAAGATCCATCAATCGTCGGAATCCATGGCTAGTTGGAACTAACAGATTCGCCAGGCTTCGGTCGCTAAATCCCGCGAGTCGATGATGACAAGGATAACCACAAGATTGAATGGGACTTGAATTAGTCAGTGAGTCGGGGTGGGGTGCGGGATCTGAAAGATGGAGTGGGGAAAGAGGAAATGAAACTATTTGTTCTACATGTACAAATAATGATCGGATTTATATCTCCCCGAAGTAGAAAATGAGCCTAAAGATTCTTTTGAGAGGGACTCAATTATGAACAAGAAAACATTGGTGGGAGGGGGGGGTGTACCCCCCCCCCCCACCAATTGAGATATGGTTCAAGATGTTTGGGAGACCGAAGAGACGAACCTGAACCATAAATGGAATACTGGAAAATGGATTAGATTGGGAGGGTGAAAGAGGTTTTCATTAACGGTGATACATGAAGTATCTCTTCCTAAGGGATGTAGAACCTGTTTTGCTCCTTCTCGTACCGGACCCATGCTGGTATACCGGAACCACTGGAGCCGTATGCTTCTAACGATGCTCGTACGGTTCCGGAGGAGGGGGGCGCGGAGACCTATCCTGATCAACCGTCTCTATCGAGAGAGGCTTCTTTTTTTGGGTCAGCAAGTGGATGACGAGATTGCAAATCAACCGATTGGTATCATGATGTACTTGAATGGGGAGGACGAAACCAAGGATACGTATTTGTATACAAACTTTCCCGGTGGGGCAGTATTATCAGGAATATCTGTTTATGATGCTACGCAATTTGTTGTACCGGATGCACATACCATTTGCATGGGATTAGCCGCTTCAATGGGATCTTCCATTTCAACCGGAGGAGAGATAACCAAACGTATAGCACTGCCTCACGCTTGGCGCCAATGATTTGTATGGGTCGAAACTATGCCTCCGCCCGATTGCGGTAATAATAGCATGGCACTTAAAACTTGGTGGAATTCTAGGTATGTGTGCAAGGACCGAAGTAGTGAAGCACCGAGATAGTGAAGTGAGTCAGGAAATTCTTCGGTAGGGATTCACCACCAGTAAGTGCATCTACTCTAGCGTCGCAGAAATCCTGGGGTGAGGGATGAATCCCTACAATTTATCCCGAATCGAAGGATCTTGATTCTATCTCCCGTAGAGAATATCCATATAAAACCTTGGGATTGCTGGAAGGGATGAAGCAACGGAACCACCATAGTACTTCTGGTAAGAAAGGGTGGTATATGTAATTTCTAAGAAGCTGGCTCTGGATAAGAGATAAGAACCCCACCCGATTTCTGGAATTGGGATTCTTCCACTTGCAAAATATTTGGTAGTCAGACACGGAGCCGTATGCAGAAGGAGCTGCCCGTACGGTTGTCTTCGGATTGAATTGCAACGATACTGAATCAGGGTTATGATTCATCAACCTGCGAGTTCCCATTATGATGGACAGGCGGGTGAATGTATTATGGAAGCAGAAGAAGTATCGAAACCTTGTGATTGTATTACTAGGGTTCATGTATAAAGAACCGGCAAACCTTTATGGATGATCTCCGAAGACATGGAAAGAGACGTTTTTACGTCAGCGAAAGAAGCCGAAAATCATGGTATTGTAGATCCCGTAGCATCAGAAAACTCTCCAGATTCAAGATTAATTTAGTAACTTCTACTGCTTGGTGGGGAATGTCCGGGACTCACGAGGAGTCTCCCGATATGAACAGGGGAGATCCCTACATTCCGGTACTTTAGGAATCGATACTATTTGGGTGTGGGTATTTACCAAATGTCATTCACGAATATTGATTTGCGGGGGGGGGGGGGGAGGAGCAACACCCAATTCCTCCCTCTCCCAGGTTTATGACTTGTGTGAATCACCGCTATCTCCACCACTTATTCCATCTCCCATATTTTCTATATGAGGTTGCCCGGGAGATAAGGATTCTACCAACTCAATGATTGAGGTGTCCTCCATGGTTAGGAATAGTCCGAACCCCAAAACCCTGCATCTTTTGGATATGCCAACCAATCAACAACTTATTAGGAACGCAAGACAACCAATGGAGATTGGAACAAAATCCCCTGCCCTTCGGGGGTGCCCCCAACGCAGAGGGGTATGTACCAGGGTGTATGTGCGACACGTTTGAATCGTAAACCAAATGATATTGGGGGGTCGGTGTCGCAGCAAGATCCCTTCACTGTAATTAGGCAAAGATCCGTCATCTATATCCTTTACTGAGAGACGAAAATTCATAGTTCTGATTGGTGCAAATCCAATCATCTTAGTGTGAGATGAGAAGCAACTTATCAGTGATACTAAAAAAATCACTAAGCGACGTGGGGATGAGGATATCGATTCCCATATCTCTGCTGGAATCCCTGCAATGGCGGTAGCTTTGCTTTGGGTCAACCATCCAGCCAACTACCGAAGTGAAATACCGTTACTATACAAATAAGTCTTTCTAGGATGAAACTCTTTACCTGATCTCTCAAGTCTTGAGTGGAGCCGGGGATTGGAAACTATACGACTTACCAACAGTAATTCCATTTCCCCCGTCATCGGGAAATCATAGGCTCCGGTGTATAGGAAGGACCCAACTGTCGAGGAAGATACTACGGAAACTTTGGAATCCATAACTCCCTCTGGTGCAACTTCTTTATCAAGAGGCATCTGATCTCGGGGATTTGTGGACGGGAAGGTTAAGGTAGCAAAAGCCATTGGAATCATTATTTTCTACGTCAGATAGGAAAGTCTCTTGCGGGAATTGTTCTTTCAAAAGAATTAAGTGACCAGATTCAGATTCTATTTCAACTATTTCTGATCCTACTAATCCGAATAATTCGGATATCAGGAGTGCGGGAATTGAGAGTTTTGGTGTGCCACCGCGACCGTGCATGCCACCAGATCTACACTTAGCAATTCCGTCTTCTTGCTAGAAGGATGCATCCAGACGGTTCCGATGATATGAGAGAGGTGGGATTCATTCGGGACTGAAGGGGGGGGGGGGGGGTTGTATCACCAGTGTGACAGACAGAGTCCCCAAAGAATAATTTTGATATTTTGTGAGGGTAAACACTCAACGACTAGGGTAAAACGCGGATCTGTGGCTCGGAAACGTCGCAAAAGTATTCCTGAAATTACATCTGGATTTAGGGGAGCTCATTCAAAGCTATTTAGAACGGCGAATCAACAGGAAATGAAAGCATTGGCTTCTGCTTATCGAGATAGGAGTAATCGAAAGAGAGAAATTTGTCGCTTACGGATTGCCCGGATCAATGCAGCAGCACGAGGGAATGGAATTTCTCATAATAGGATGATTCACAATTTATATGAAAATCGAGTTTATCTGAATCGCAAAATACCTGCATAGATAGCTATCCTAGATACTCACTGTTTTTCCGAGATTGCACAACTACCAGTATACGAATCTACTGGTTGAAAATAAGAAACCTCTCCGGATATTGTCTCCCGGAGAGGCGGAACGGACGGTAGTAAACTACAAATATTCCACCCGGAGTATTGGTTCCGACTCCTATTCATTTCTCCATTTAGGGTTAATAGGATCGAGTAGTCGGTTGAATGCCAAATCTTTCAAACTAGAACTTAATTGTCTAGTCGCTAGCAATGCAAGGTCTAATTCTCGTTATTCGAGAACGGTGGCAAAGCTAAAATACGAGCTCTTTTGATTGCGACAGCTATTGAGTGCTGTTGTTTCGGGGTCAACCTACTCATTCATCTGGGTGAAATCCTTCCCTGTTCACTTACAAATCGACGGAGTAAACTTATATTTCTGTAGTCAATAATCTCGTCGGATCGGATGGATGGAGAACGTCTACGCGAAGACTGCTTAGATTTATTCGTGATACCTTTCATGACATTTCCGAAAACTATTGATTATTTTCCAGTTGATTAGAAACAGATCACTTATTTCTTCGACTCTTTGTGAATGGTATGTTTGTAGCAGCAGGGACAGTATCTCCTCGATTCCAATCAAGTAGGTGTATTGCGACGATTCTTACGCGTAGTATATCGAAAAATACCTAGAGATTTGTCGTCAGTCCCTTTTCGGGTGCAACTTGTGCATTCCAAAGCAATAGTTACTCTCGCATCTCTACTTTTAGCCATAGGATTCATTGAAATAAGTGAAGGAAATGGGGGAGGAGTGGATGGGAAGATACCGTCTCAGTAATAAATCATTAATAGAATTCCCGATTTATCGATTTCCAGTAATGAATGGATCGCTCACTGCTCCCCTCACGGAAATCGATCTATTTCTCCCACCTTACTTTTGTTTTGCTCAACCCCCGCCTCCCCCCGACTAGAGAAATGGAAATATCAAGGCATCTGGAAAGAATCGATTTATTTCTATTAGTAAACCGGCTAGCAGCCCAAACCATATCGTAGCCAACACGGGGGCCGTGGAAAGATAAATTTTTACATCTTGCATTGTGAATTCTCCTTCGTTTTTCAATCGACTAGGAAGATGATGTGTCTCTTCCAGTATTTTTACCACGACCAACCCCAGTAAGGGAATCGGATTCTTCCGGTCTGGGAATGATTCGGAGGCGACATCCTCTCGGGACATGGTTACTTCTTAAGTGGGTAGTCAAGTTCTGTGGCTATCAGTTATAATTACTTGGATCACGCGTCTCAATACCGAGAATGCCAGTCGGAGATCGAGACCAATAGGGATGTAGCGCAGTTTGGTAGCGCATTTGTTTTGGGTACAAAATGTCGCAGGTTCAAATCCTGTCATCCCTATTGTTCCCCGTACATCCCAAAATGATATTGGTGAGAAATTGGTGACAAGAGAAATCCATCTGGGTAGATTGTTTGTGTTATTCAACTGATTCCCCCACAAGAGACATTCCATTTATCTTCCTCTCTCCTGGTCGGTGAAAGAACCACTCCGATTAAGAGTCTGATTCTATTCCCGTGTCCGGATGTCCGCAGATTCTGATTAGAATGGAAACTGGCTTACGTGGGGAATGGAGCGCCCTTAGTTCAGTTCGGTAGAACGCAGGTCTCCAAAACCTGATGTCGTAGGTTCAAATCCTACAGGGCGTGTTTCTCCGACTCAAGTCGGTATCAGCTGGTTCGACCAATACCCACACATACTAAGAATTTGCATTTCCCGATCCCTCTGGATTACCAGAGAGATCTTAGGAATGGGAGAAGGATATGGCAAATGAGTCTCCGTCTTCTACCGAATATCTAGTTGGTCGCCACGTCGATATTGCAAATATGCAGTTACAAATAATCCAGCTAGAGTTATTGGGATCAAACCCAACACAATTCCGGATAGCAGTGCTTCAACCATTTGGGTTCACATACATTTAGTACAAATACTTACCGAAAAAGATTCAGGTATTAATTGGTAATAGATGATTGGTAAGTGCGGCGGATCAGTAAGTGCTAATGGGCACTCCTCGTTCCTTCTAAGCTGATACTCTTGTATCATATAAGCCGGATCTTATTCAATCCAACAAATAATACTGAAGTTGAGATTGGTGCGGACGATAGAAAAGCGAAGTGACTCGGTGGAGTAAGCATAGATTTAAGTACCAAATTGATTTAGCAGATAGGTTAGTAGAAAAATAATTGGTTACTCGGAACTATCGAAAGGGGATTCGAAGCTTGGTAGACATATGAGAGCAGTTTATCCGACGAGAAGATCGCGTTTCAGAAGCTGGGAATGGGATCGACAGTTCATCGAAATATCTCCAACCTCTGAATGAGTGGGAGGAATCGAATCTTCCCAGAAAGAGGAACAAGACAAGATTGGATATTAATATCTCAATTATATGTATCAGATACCCCTACATGACCAGGTTCCCCCGAGTTCTCGATGGAGAATCCTATAGTTCTAATGGCAGGATTTGATACGGAAGTCATTCGAAAGAAACTTAGACGTGGTGGGTTAACCACGCGCGTTGAGACTCACCGGAAGCATCGGAACCTCCAATTGAACAATCGGGGAAAAAAAAAGAATCATATTCTTTCCATAGGTTCTCCTAAAACGCGGAGAAAATACTGATAGATTTGTATACTCGGGGGGGAGGGGGGGAATTACGGTTTCTCCGCTCGGTTTATTTACAACTCGTTTATTTATCCGGCGAAATAAGAGGAATATTGCTGCTTCGAGGGGGGGCTAGCTATACTAATCCAGTATGTTTCGGGTATACCCTCGGTATAATAATGACAACTTAACGGGGATCGCTCAGGTATACCGGTAGATTCTCCATCTACTGGTACTCACACCTCTCGGCAAGCAATCCTCCTTAATCCCGCAGGGATATACGGAGCTGAACATGTCTGGGAATACGGGAGAACGTCCTTCTGCTGACATTATTACTAGTATTCGATACTGGGTCATCCATAGCATTACTATACCTTCTCCGTCTATTGCAGGTTGGTTATTCGTCAGTACAGGTTTGGCTTACGACGTTTCTGGAAGTCCCCGCCCAAATGAATATTTTACGGAGAGCCGACAAGAAGTTCCTTTAGTAACTGGCCGCTTCGATTCGCTGGAACAAGCTGATGCATTTACTAGATCTCAGGAGGTACCAACGACTCCAGATAGAACTTATCCGATTTTCACCGTTAGGTGGCTAGCCGTCCACGGACTAGCTGTACCTACAGTTTTTTTTCCAGGCTCTATATCGGCAATGCAATTCATTCAGCGATAATCCCTATATAAGCTATAAATCCACGACGCAACCGAACCCGAATAAACAGAGTGTGGAATTGAATCGTACAAGCCTTTATCGGGGACTCTTATTGATCTTCGTACTTGCCGTCTCATTTTCCAACTACTTCTTCAATTAGAAACTGAAGAGATTTGATAACCCCAATTGGGAAAAACTAAGACCTGATTTATTTGTGACTGTTCGTGTCTCGAGTCGTGACTAAATAATGAAATCAAAAAGGGAGGGGGGTGGGACAAATGGCCAATACCACTGGAAGGATTCCTCTGTGGCTTATAGGTACCGTAGCTGGTATACTCGTGATAGGTCTACTGGGAATATTCTTTCATGGAGCCTATTCGGGATTGGGATCATCCCTCTGAGAATGAATAAGCATTGGGAAATTCTTCCTACTCGCAGGTGAAAAGATGTGCCGGATCCCGGGGGTTCATAGGTCCGGAAACGGGTCAACCCCCTCTTCCGGAGTCTGTTCTACTGCTCCGGGTGCGACAACCCCCCAGCTGTATATGCTACTCCGCCTCAGCAGAGTCAAATTCTGGTACCGTACTCGGGTGAGTAGGTTATTCGATCGATTCTCTCCCGAAGAATCGATCGCAATTGGATGAAGGGGCGGTAATTATTGCAATCATTTGATAAGTATGGGACAGATTCCTACCGGGATTGGGAGGGTGCATATGCTTTTGATAACAAACCAACCCACGAGTCACTCGTCTGATTCTTCGAGAGATCGAGGGATGGGGGGAATCATATCACATTAAATCTCTGGACTCGGGAGGAAGAAGGAAGGACTCGACCTGAGGTTTAAATCCAATTCCAGGTCGATTTCCTCATAGTAAATTGGGGGGAGTACACGGTGGCGGTGGCTCACCCGCCACCACCGATATCGGAATAGAAAAAATAGTTAGCAAAATTGGATATATTTTCTGATACCTGTCGGGGAGACTATTATTGAAAACTTGGTTTCATCACCGAATATGTTTTTGAAGAATTCCAGTTATTCTTACTGCTAACTGGACTCAACCGGCTCCAAATGATACCACAAGAGTTGTACTTATCGCTTCGTTTAGACGTATAGAAGAGGTAGAAATCCAGAATTTGTCTTTGACTCGTCGGATTTACAGTCAATTACCAACCCTTTCCGGATGGTTCACATCCGAAAAGTATGGACTCAGAAATTCATCTCCGCCAATTGGACTTTCTCGAACTGCTTCTTCTTTGACACTGGGAATATCTGGGCCAGAGTAACCGATGCAAGAAAAAGTAGAAGACCTTGAACACGTAATGGATCCTGAAGTACAATCTCTGCCTCTGCTTGACCGAATCCACCCACGTTAGGGTTATTGGTCGATGGTTAATCAGCTTTAATATATTCACCCTCCGAAACGATAAGTTCGGGACCGGGAGGTACAGTATCAACTACTTCACGACCCCCCGATGTCTCTTGGGTAGTGATTTCGTATCCACCCCCCCTCTCCCTACGTGTTATTCTAGTTATCCTTCCCGTCGCCGAAGCGTTGTAAACCGTATTATTGCTTTTACTTCCATCGGGATAGATCTGTCCCCTTCCCCTATTCCCTCCAACATATAGGGGGTATTTTAAAAAGTGTACCTCTTTATCAACGGCAGGATCCGGTGAGAGAATCGGAAATACGATTTCACTATATAGCTTACCCGGAACCGGACCTATTACTATCATGTTCTTTCTATCGGGGCGATAGCTCTGGAACGAAAGTTTACTTAATTTCTCCCTCGCTTCGGTTGGAAGACGATCAGAAGGAGCCAATTCAAACCCTTCGGGTGGGATCGGTACGGCGCCTACATTCAATCCTCCCTTTTTACCATTTGCAAGTACTTATTTTATCTACATATCATAAGGAATCTTAACAACTGCTTCGGACACAGTATTGGGAAGAACAGATTGCGGAACCTCAATATCCACGGGTTTCTTAGCCAAGTGACGATTAGCACATACAATACGTCCAGTTGCTTCTCGTGGATCCTCGTAATTCTATTGCGCAAAAATCGGATATGCATTTGATACGGATGGACGATTCATTCCATCCAGAGTGATCAACATTGGAAATGACAGGGTCAACCACTTCGCCATCCAGTCCTTACTACTTCTCTTTCGCATAGTTCGATTATTAGTATTAGGGTTTCTCACAAATAGATTGTTTCTTGACATCATAGGTAAAATATTACTCCCCTCTTTTGGAGTATTCTGATATCCCGACGATTGCGGGAATTGCAAATTTTTATCCTCCCACTACCCAATACCAGAAGAGGATAATAAAATCCAATTCCTACGAGAAGTGAGTCTACTCCGTTGGATGCAACTGGCAGATACTCGGTGGAGTGATTATCATTCATTCATTGTGTGATAAGTCGCTACGATTGAAGGAGATATACGACTCAAATGGCGAGGAATCCGATATTTGGAGACTGTGTCTGAAATAACCGGGAAGGTTGAGACGAAACAAGAGATTACATATTTGTTGTGAGCGAATCCCAGATGTTCCAGGAGAGAATCTACAACTATTTCCCAACCGTGGGGGGAGTGAAATCCAATACATAAATCCGTTAATGGTGGAGTAGAGAACGCTTTCGTCGTATCATTTAAGCTATAGAATAACTCCCGAATCCAGGAATTTGAAACTGCGAGTCTTTCTTTACCTACTACGAACAAGCAGATCGAGGTGGCAATGCTAATTACGTCGGTTACTAGGTGCGAGATTATCTGGGTTTTCCCTCGTTACATATTACCACCAATTGAATAGTTTTGTCATACACATCTGTGCCGTAGTCTTGTAATTAGGTATATACAGAGCCTCTCATTGTTTCACCCAACCGGAGTAAGCCTTCTATCTCCTGAAGTCGTTTGAGAGCTACCTCTTCCCGGAAAGAATTAATAAATATTTGTGACTGGAAGGTATTCCACCAATTTCTGATCCGAGGTTCTAGAAACCAATTCTTCAAGACAATTGGAATCGCGGAAGGGAGAAGTAATAGACATCCGATATATTGAATAGGAGCTACTGCTTGATATTTAGCCAATTCAGAATCGTTAAGTACTAATGAACTCGATTGACCCGTCAACTCTGTGTTGAACCTTGATGAAGTACGAGTTATGGACCGTGGCATCAGACTTATAGACTCATAAGCCGTTGTACTACTGGGGGAATCCACTGATTTGCGGACAGAAAATTTATCATTTGAGTTATCATTTATTTGGAGTGACGGAGAAGTTGTGGGACGGTGCCGTGTCCAGGAATCAGGATCATTTGGAGTTGCTTCGATCCGAGCCAATTTCCTATTCATTTGTTCCGTCTTACTCGATTCTCTTGACACATATTTACCCGCAGGAGCCAAAGGATTATCCCCTGGTGGATTTTGCGATAAATCACCAATTATGTTTGGTTTCCTCCCCACCCTGCAGGGATCTAGACGAACCAGTGGAGGCGCTGATTGAAGAGGCAGAGCAACTGGGGGGTGAGATGGAGATGCATCACGGGACCTTTCCTCTGTCGATATTTCTTTCCCACGGGAGGTAGGAGGATAATTCCCGATCAGGAGCAACTGGCGTTGCTTCCTCCTGATAAAGAACTTAAGACTATTCCGAATCTTCGATACAGATATGCTGATCCTACATTCTAAAAGACTCCGATATATAGTAGATAGAGATTTACTAGGTTCTGCATCCGTATGAGCTACCGCAGCCTGTGACGAATCTTCCGTAGATGATATTGTTTCTAGATAATAGGAAGAGTCTTCTCTTACGGATTGTAGTCGCTTACTAGCTTCGTAAGCTCTATCCGGGGAGCGACGTGGGGTATTGTAGAACCACCGGAGGAGTCTCCAACAGTATGATTTCATATATTATTTATATGGTGAGGAGGGGAATTCACGAAGTAAATTACTAAGTGGATGAATCCCCGTAATCGAATCCTCTTTTCTAATTCCCTTCTCTAATCGTCACTATACCATCCTAATTTCCTTCCCTCATCTCATTCGCTTCTTCTAGGAACCTCCGGATCGGTCGAAATATTAGAATCCCTCGATTGATACACGTGAAAAACGAGCAAGTTCAGCAGCTTTTTCTTCTGTTTCTCCCGACGCCGAATCCTCACCAATCCGGGTTAGGGGAATGTCTTGCCGACCCCTCATCTTCAAGTAAAGGACTCGACGAGGATAGAAACCTCCTCGAATTTCCAATTTAACTGCTTGTATATCTCTCATTGCAAATTGGATACAAATACGACGGTTTCCCCCGGGGAAACCCCAGCGAGAAATGGGGAAGATTCCTTCTCATTTATCAAATGAATTGTAGCCGCTACCCACATCCCGAAATATCGTACGCCACGGATAAAATCCAGGGAAGAGACCCGCGATACCATAGAAACACATCACAATACCTTGTGGAATGAAAACAATCTGTCCAGATGGAAGTGTGGGGATTAAATCTTCACCAATATAACTAGAGATTCCAACCGCCGGAAAACCCATTGCGCCACGAACCGGGATACGGGCCCAACACAAATTACTGAATCTACGAGAACCTCTTGGAGAATCTACTCGAAACCATTCGGATTGACGATTCATTAATACTCCCTCCAGAAATTGCCTTGTTGGAATGAATCAGCCGCTTATATTGTTATTGGTCCCACCTCTACCCTACCCCCCCCCCCCCCTCCCCGAATAGATGCAGATACAGATACAGCCGATGCTTCGACATCACTTCATTTTGAAAAGGATTCTTGGAAGGGATTCTGTTTCCGAGAAGTTTAGAACATTTTCCACTGTTTTGGTGCGTAGGTGGGGGTCGCTAAGATCTATATGTCTTAGCAACGATGGAACGATCCACGTCTCACTTATCCATAAGGGGAAAGTGAGATATAGATTGAGATGACGTTAAAGATTCCCAAGTGCTAAAACAAGTGCTCAAATAAAATAACCGCCGGTGAAGCTATGTGGAAAGAATATATCCGACCGAATCAAAAGCAAGAGTAGTAGTCGTAATTGATCGATCCTATGGAACAATTTCCGTGAGATAGTGTACAGAACAAGAAATTGTAGAATTTCGTCCCGTTCTATATAAATAAACAGAGATATCATTGTAATTGCCGGAAAGACCGAACCTACTAGGGGTACAGAAATGGAAGGTAAATAGGACGCTGTCGTAATGGAATCACCTCAAGTAAGAAAGATATGACACAGATAGATGTATCTATAATGACATTATATTGTTATTTTTATCTTTTATCCCCCAATGTCTAATAATAGTCTCCTTATCTCACGTAGAAAGGAAGTTTTTATACATTCGATATATCGAGACAGTTACTCGGAAATTGCTACGAAATCCATATTGTTTCCGGTAAGGTATCTGATTCCAGCTCCGATCAACTGACTCAATGAATCTGCAGACATCCGCGGTGTCTACTTCGTCGAATCAGGCGCACAGCAGAGTCCGAAATTATACCGATGGTTAATCTCGATTTCTTACTGAGGTATAATTGCATTGTGGCATAATTTGCATGGCGTGATATCAGAGAAGGATAGAAAAGTATTGTTACGACGGTTCGCTGAATAAATTCCTCTCATTGGAGAGGTAGAGAGATTAGTAGGACAACCCCGAATTGATAATTCCTAACTTGATTAATGAGAAGGAGGGAGAGTGATAGAAACGGGGGTTTAACCGAATGGGGGGAAAGGAGGTTCAATTCCTTTTACAAGGAGCTGAAGAATAAAGCTCAGATATCTCACTCGGAACACCTTTTAGAGGATTACGTGGAACAATTGAATCGGGTGATCCATGATCAAATAAAGATTCAGCTACTTGAAAGCCATCGGGTATCTTCTGACGCAGTGTTTGTTCAATCACCCTTTTCCCAGCAAATGCTATGTATGCTTTGGACTCAGCAATAATTACGTCCCCTAACGTACCAGAACTAGCAGTAACACCACCCGTAGTTGGATAGGTAGGAACCGATATATATAATAATCCCTTCTGAACCTGATGTATTTGTGGGACGGGAGGAATCTTAGCCATCTGCATCAGACTCAACGTCCCTTCTTGCGTACGTGCTCCGCCGGAAGCACAGATAATAACTAGTGGAAGGGATTGATCCGTGGCACATTCGATTGAGCGGGTAATCTTTTCACCTACCACAGAACCCATACTTCCCCCCGTGGATTGAAAGTCCGTAACACCAAGCGCAATAGGTGTCCCGTTTAGACATCCCACCCCTGTCTGAACAGCATCAGTTAAACCCGTTCGTTTCTGGGAGTTGATGATGCGACTTCCATGAGAATCCCCGTCAGAGAAACCTGGAACATCTTATGCAGTCATGTCTTCATCCATGGGAATCCAAGTGTCACGATCGATCGGAAGTTCGATTCTTTCTGTACTAGTCATTGGGGGGTGATAGCCGCACTCCTCACAAATATTTTTATTTTGTTTTGGGAATCTCACGTAAAGCATGTTACCGCAGTTGTCACACCGAGTCCACAACCCCCTGTCGGTATCAATGCTTATGTCTCTATTCCTTCCTCTCTCACTCAAAACGTAACCCTTTGTGGCTTTTTCGAGGAAAGCCCCGATCAATCCACCAAATTCGCGTTTATCTTCGAACCGATTTCTCACAGACATAGGAATTTCCTCATTCATTTCTTCTCCTTCGCTTCGGAGGTAAAAACAGTCGATTCTATTAGATTTCATTTCATCAATGAGATAGACACAGAGATGGAGAAATCATTTCTGAACTATCAGGATCAGCGTCTGTTCGGAATAGGCGTCGAATCGAGACTGACTCCGAATCCGATAACTAATTGGCAATTGACTGATCATCTATTTGATCAATCATATGTTAGAACCCCACAAATAATTATCCAATAACACTTCGTGGAAATAGTTGTGTCGTGTACTGAGAGGCACTGAATCATTTCCTTACTACTCGAGTCTCTGCAGCTCGTATTCCACCTCTCCTATGCAAATTGGGGGGGATTCGAACCCCCGTCCCCATGGATCGGAACCATGTGCTCTCATCCGCTGAGCTACCAACTCCGATCCGTGGCATATCGGGAGTATGGAGGGGAATGTTCCTTCTCCCTATACTCCCTGTTCGCCCCACGAATCCTACCGAATGAATGAGATTCCCGAATAGTTACGGAAATTACAATGTATCAATTGTGTCGAATTCAAATTTGATCTGTTTCCATACCTCGCAAGCAGCAGCCAATTCGGGACTCCACTTACTAGCTTCGCGGATAATCTCGTTACCTTCACGAGCAAGATCACGTCCCTCATTACGAGCTTGTACACAAGCCTCCAATGCAACTCGATTAGCTACGGCGCCTGGTGCGTTTCCCCAGGGGTGTCCCAAGGTTCCTCCGCCGAACTGTGAGACAGAATCATCTCCGAAGATTTCAGTTAGAGCGGGCATATGCCAGACATGGATACCTCCCGAGGCTACGGGAAATACACCTGGCATGGATACCCAATCCTGAGTGAAATATATACCACGGCTTCGGTCTTTCTCGATATAATCGTCGCGTAGCAAATCGACGAAACCCAGTGTGACTTCTCGTTCTCCCTCCAGTTTACCCACTACGGTCCCGGCGTGGATATGATCCCCGCCGGACATACGCAATGCTTTGGCTAGGACACGAAAATGGATACCGTGATTTCTCTGTCTATCGATAACAGCATGCATCGCGCGGTGGATATGAAGCAGTAGCCCATTATCTCGACAATAAAAGGCCAAGCTAGTATTTGCAGTGAAGCCTCCCGTCAAATAATCATGCATGACGATGGGTGCTCCCGATTCTCTAGCAAAGACTGCTCTTTTCATCATTTCCTCACACGTACCCGCAGTGGCATTTAGATAATGTCCTTTTATTTCGCCCGTTTCGGCCTGAGCCTTGAAAAGAGCTTCTGCCACAAACAGGAACCGGTCCCTCCAACGCATGAATGGTTGAGAATTTACGTTCTCATCATCCTTCGTAAAATCAAGTCCGCCACGGAGACATTCGTAAACAGCCCTGCCATAGTTTTTAGCAGATAAGCCCAATTTTGGCTTGATTGTACATCCCAGCAAGGGACGACCATATTTGTTCAGTTTATCCCTTTCGACTTGGATACCGTGAGGCGGCCCAATGAAAGTCTTGGAATAAGCAGGAGGAATTCTCAGATCCTCCAAACGTAGAGCTCGTGGGGCTTTAAATCCAAATACGTTACCTACAATGGAAGTGAACATATTGGTGACGGAACCCTCTTCAAATAGATCCAAAGGATAAGCTACATATGCGATATATTGATTCTCTTCCCCAGCAACGGGTTCGATGTCGTAGCATCGACCCTTGTAACGATCGAGACTAGTCAGTCCATCCGTCCACACAGTGGTCCACGTACCTGTGGAAGATTCTGCAGCTACTGCAGCTCCAGCTTCCTCAGGCGGTACCCCGGGTTGCGGAGTCATCCGGAAGGCTGCCAAGATGTCAGTATCTTTGGTCTCATAATCGGGAGTATAGTAAGTTAGTCGATAATCTTTAACACCAGCTTTGAACCCAATACCTGTTTTAGTCTCTGTTTGTGGTGACATGAGTCCCTCCTTACAATTCAATTAGTAAATCCTGCAAGGATGAGATCTGCTCGACATAGATGGAAGAATTCAACGTGAAGCGTGGAATAGGTCCTGATAGATTCGACTCGAGACGTTTGTCGAAACTCTACCTCAAGCATGGGACATTAGTATTTTATAATACGTCCCACATGTAATGCAACTGACTCTGGTTGTTTCGCACGGAAATTGCTTGAAGAATTAGATCGTAATACATCTCGATACATTGACTCGGGAATCTTTTCGTGGTTAGACTGGTCAGTAGAAGCAAAAAAGGGGATTGAATTCGATATCTGGTTCGCTTTGCGAATAGACGGGGGAAAAAAGGGGATTCGACGAATGAGATGTAGCAATCACATCTAACTAGATGGACCAACTCGTGGGTATCGCGCTCTTTTGCCTCCGACCCATATGTGGAGAGGAGGAAATCAAATCCTACAGTACCTGTCACCCATCTGGATGGATCGGAATCGACTTCCGAGGAAGCAAATGATATGTTTGAAAAAGGGGGAGAAGGGTGTGGAACTAGTAACTCCCCACCATCAACCAATTAGCAATGAAATGCCAGATGGTTCTGCCAATTCGACAATCAAATGAAGATAATACACCAAAACAGTTACGAAAACCAGTTCTTCTGCTTTTGGAATTTCTAAATCAGTGGAGAGAAATGTGGGATATATTACCCAGATCATTGGACCAGTATCGGATGTGTCTTTCCCTCCAGGTAAAATGCCCAATATCTACAACTCTTCGATGGTTAAGGGGAAAAACCCGGCGGGTCAAGAGATTAATGTTACTCGTGAGGTGCAACAATTACCGGGTAATAATGAAGTCAGAGCCGTAGCTATGAGTGCTACAGATGGTCTGATGAGAGGTATGGGCGTCGTCGATACAGGAGCTCCTCTCAGTGTTCCTGTTGGTGAAATTACTCCTGGTTGAATCTCTAATGTCCCTGGTGAACCCGTCGATGACTTGGGTCCCGTAGATATTGGTACGACGTCCCCCATTCATAGATCCGCTCCGGCATTTACGCAGTTGGATACTAAATTATCTATATTTGAGACGGGGATTAAAGTCGCGGATCTTTTGGCTCCCTATCGTCGAGGAGGAAAGATTGGATCATTTGGAGGAGCTGGAGTGGGAAAAACGGTTCCTATCACGGAATCAATTAACAACATCGCCAAGGCTCACGGAGGTGTATCTGTATTTGGTGGGGTGGGGGAACGCACCCGTGAGGGTAATGATCTTTACATGGAAACGAAGGAATCGAAAGTTATTAATGAACAAGATATATCAGAATCGAAGGTGGCTCCAGTTCATGGTCAGATGAATGAACCACCAGGAGCTCGTATGAGAGTTGGTTCAACTGCTCTGACAATGGCTGAATATTTCCGAGATGTGAACAAGCAAGATGTCCTTTTATCTATCGACAACATATTTCGTTTTGTCCAAGCAGGATCA
>NW_028239458.1:0-50000 GCF_047967505.1 Dipteris shenzhenensis | reverse complement strand
ATTGGATCCTATATGGTAGAGGTAGATATCCCTATGGGTTACTGAATCCTCCTCAGACAGCCTCGTTACAGCAGACGAAAGAACGAAAGCCAAATCATATCAAAGCTTTTTTCCATTTCAGAATGGATTCCTTCTTGAATAGTGATTAATAACATGGATAAGCTTACATCAACCCGTCAATCCCCCGTATATTCGATCTGTTTAATATTACTGAAATGGAAACAGACATGAGACTCATTAGCGAATCTACCCATCAAATCAATATATTCTCCATCTTTCCATTCCATATCTCCCTCTTCCACCTTTATCTATTAATTCACTCTATCATATTGGAACGAATATCATTAGCACTAGCAATTCGGGTGGTTCTAGAGAGTAGAAGGATTTTTCACAGATCACTTGTAGATTCTATTTCTTCCACATCAGAGAATAATTCTCCCAAGTCTATATCGGTAGTATCGAAGCAGGAAATAGATACTACGGTGAATACCTATTTACTTCTGGGGAAGTTGAAGTAGGAACAGAATCTCCTTCTCCTTACTACTTCTTAAGAATATTAATGACACTGAAGTAAGTAGACTAGCGAATCGATTTGGGGGATAGGGAGGAGGTAGAGGCAAACACACAGGAGGGAGTTGAAAATGAAAGAATGGAATATCAAAATTATTTTGTGAATCCTCTTGTATCGGGTAACAACCGAAAGGTATTTCGTACTTCTATTCTTAGTATTAATTGAATGACGAGGAGCCGTATGAGGTGAGAATCTCACGTACGGTTCTGTAGAGTGACACTGAAACTGACTCATCTGTCAACTATTCCACAACTACACCAAAAAAACCTAACTCTGCCCTACGGAAAGTCGCCAGAGTTCGATTAACCTCCAAGTTCGAGATAACGGCTTACATACCAGGTATTGGCCATAATTTGCAAGAACATTCCGTGGTCCTTGTGAGAGGCGGGAGGGTGAAGGACCTACCTGGTGTAAGATATCATATCGTTAGAGGAACTTTAGATGCTGTAGGAGTAAAGGATCGTAAGAAGGGGCGTTCCAGTGCGTTGCAGAACATTGTCGTAACTTGTATCATCGCAATGATTCCGTATCGGTTGTTCTGATATGTCAAATGCATAGCCGACCCGATAGTGGGAATGTTGCCAGGGGACCGAAGCCTGCTATTACGGAGATTGATTATTATCTTATTCGTGTGAAACAACTCGGTGTCCAGGGTATTGCATTCCAGTAAGTTGAGTCTTACCCGGACTCCCATTTATTTGGAAAATCTTCGAATGTCTTCTCTCTCTCAGAACGAGTTCGGACTACGATTATGGAGATTCAGTGGAGGTTTTGTGAACATTTGGTAATTGGATCAATAAACCCACGGACATTCTTGGTGAGATAAATGAAATACGGGATTTCCCTTCTCCTATTCGTGGGATGATGAAGAGGAAACGGATACTCAATGCCTAATGAGTAAATATGATTCATTGAAGTAACCCGAACTTACTTCAAGACTTTCTATTCAATCATATGGAAAGCTGCATTCGATGAAAGTCGCACGTGCAGTTTGGGGGGAGATCCTCGACTAACCGGCGGATCCACCCTACAATATGGAGTGAAAAAGCCCAAATAAGATTCTAAGATACAGTCGAGATAGAATCGGAATCCGACATATCTGTAAACTCATGTTACACCGGAGCAATGTAGCGAACAAAAAGAAAAATATAGAATCGGATCCGATTTATCGTAATCGATTAGTAAACATGTTGGTTGATCGTATTCTTAAAGATGGCAAGAAATCATTGGCTTATCAGATTCTCTATCAGGCTATGAAGCGGATTAAGGAAAAGACGAATAAGAATCCACTGTCTGTCCCGCGACAAGCAATACGTAGGGTAACTCCCGATATAGTAACAGAATCCAAACGTGTAGGTGGATCGACTTATCGAGTCCCCGTTGAAGTAGTACCTGCAGAAGGAAGAGCTTTGGCTATCCGATGGTTATTGATCGCGTGTCGAAAACGTTCAGGTCGAAGTATGGCTTTAAGATCAAGTGATGAATTAATGGATGCTGCCAGAAATTCTGGTAGTGCTGTACGGAAGAAGGAGGAGACTCACAAGGTGGCAGAAGCTAATAAGGCTTTTGCCCATTTCCGTTAGTTCCGGGTTCGTTTCAATCCACAACCTCTTATTGGTGGATTGAAACCTTCTACTCCGGAGCGCAGGGTATTAGGAATCAAGATACGCCAGAAGCATATGGATAAGCAGAAATTAAATAATGGGAGAAAGAATATCCAAGTCATAGGGGAAATTTTGTCACTGGTATAGTACCTCATGAAAAAGAGAAAGACTAGTGTCGAATCGTAAAGTCCATAACATCATCGACATGATCAACATGATCGACATGACCAAAGTGATCGACGCAATCGACGCAATCAACATGATCGACATGATCGACATGACTAGAATGATCGACACAATCGACACAATCGACATGATCGACATGATTGGCACTGCCCGCATCCCCGCGACTCCCACCATTCTCAACTATCTCCGCCTGGGGCGGACTACTCACCTCGGGGGGGGGGGGGGATGTCAGGCAACGCCAGCAGATATTTATCCTGTATGTCCCTCACCTCGAATCGATGATTGAGTCGTAGTACATCTAAGGCAAAGCTGGCATCTCCCATGATGTACTCGAGGAGCCGAACTAACGTTGACTTTCCCGTGGTTTATGATAATAAAAGGGAAATGCGTCTGAAAAGAGAGTCAAGGTTTGAAGAAGTATCGTGCGAAAACAAAGGGAAGTCTTCCCGTTTCTTCGGATATTCAATCAATATTAGATTAGTTGACACAGGTGGGATTCTGTGATATACTATGGATCAACAGGCTCATCAGCTTGGGTAATCACCAATCGTTTCGAAAACCAAAAATTACCACGACCGCAACTTTAGAAAGACGCGAAAGCGCAAGCCTATGGGGTCGCTTCTGCGACTGGATCACCAGCACTGAAAACCGTCTTTACATCGGATGGTTCGGTGTCTTAATGATTCCCACCTTATTAACCGCAACCTCTGTATTCATCATTGCTTTCATCGCAGCTCCCCCTGTAGATATCGATGGTATTCGTGAGCCTGTCTCCGGTTCTTTGCTATACGGAAACAACATTATCTCCGGTGCTATCATTCCTACTTCTGCAGCTATCGGTTTACACTTCTACCCAATCTGGGAAGCAGCTTCCGTTGATGAATGGCTATACAATGGTGGTCCTTACGAACTGATCGTTCTTCACTTCCTACTTGGTGTAGCTTGCTACATGGGTCGTGAGTGGGAACTTAGTTTCCGTTTAGGCATGCGTCCTTGGATTGCTGTTGCGTACTCAGCTCCCGTTGCAGCTGCTACCGCTGTGTTCCTGATCTACCCAATCGGTCAAGGAAGTTTCTCTGACGGTATGCCCCTAGGAATTTCTGGTACTTTCAACTTCATGATCGTTTTCCAGGCTGAGCACAACATCCTTATGCATCCCTTCCACATGTTGGGTGTAGCTGGCGTATTCGGCGGCTCTCTATTCAGTGCTATGCATGGTTCTTTGGTAACTTCTAGTTTGATCAGAGAAACTACTGAGAATGAGTCTGCTAATGCAGGTTACAAGTTCGGTCAAGAGGAAGAGACCTACAACATCGTAGCTGCTCACGGTTATTTTGGCCGTTTGATCTTCCAATATGCCAGCTTTAACAATTCTCGCTCTCTGCACTTCTTCTTAGCCGCTTGGCCCGTAGTAGGCATCTGGTTTACTGCCTTGGGTATCAGCACCATGGCATTCAACTTGAATGGTTTTAACTTCAACCAATCCGTGGTTGATAGCCAAGGTCGTGTTATTAACACCTGGGCTGATATCATCAACCGTGCTAACCTAGGTATGGAAGTTATGCATGAACGTAACGCTCATAATTTCCCTCTAGACTTAGCTTCTGTTGAAGCTCCTTCTGTAAACGGATAATACCTGTCTGGTCGTGCAGCATCACTAAATACCAAACCTCGCATAAGGTTTGGTATTTAATGGAGATTCGTCCGATGGAATGAATAGAAATAATAGTAATATCTCGCCATAATCTTACAATTATCAGTTTCCAATCTTGGATTCTGGGGAATCTTTGAAACACCCTTCTAGGATTACAGAGAATGGGAATCAAAGATATTCTCATTCTGATTAGCGGAACGCTTGTAGTCCCGTACCCACTGGAATAGATTGAGAATACATTTTTCACCTAACATATTTTTTCTTGTATTAATATATAGACGAATAATACGTACGCGCATCGAATGAATGACCCTAGTAGATCTTGTTCTCTCCCAGTTAAGAAAGCTGAATAGGGAAAGTAGGGGGCGGACGTAGCCAAGTGGATCAAGGCAATGGATTGTGGATCCATCACGCGCGGGTTCAATCCCCGTCGTTCGCCCATCAGGTTGGAGAACTCGTCTTTATCACTCGGAATAAAATAAGTTGATGAGGAGATAGATAAGACATAGATAGGTTTCTTCAACAATTCGAGATTCCCGAGACAGCTTCAGGTAGGTACGAATACACCCACAAATCACCACATCGAAAGTACTCACTCCATTGGGCCTTGAATCTTTCGATATTATCTATATAATGGAATGTGAGAGGTGGGTAGTATCTACCACATATAGATAAAGTGAAGAGAGATCATGAGGTAAGAGAAGTGGGAGAAGAAAAAGTAAGAAGTCCAGATTTATTCTCTGAAGTTCCGAAGTTAGCAGAAACCGATGGATTCCACTACTCATTTGAATCATTGAAAAATCAAGATCTAGGGGAATTTCTAATTGGTCTATTCTCCAGTTATGAACCCTCCATCAAATTATTTGACTTATGAATTCTGAGTTCAATCTTTTTACGGAATCTGCGCGATTCAATGAAGCGGGGTAATAGCGTGACTCCGGGAATCCTGATGTTACTAACAATACCAATTCCTATGCATCGTTCAGGTGAGAGAAATTTGATCGAAGGAGGTTCTATAGATCTAGCGAAACTAATTAATAGAACTGGTGGAGTAGTAAAAAAACCAGCAACAAATTCTGTTGAATCCTTCTATCCTCTTTCTCTATCAATAAGATGCTCACCTGCTGAAAAGGATAGAAAGGGAAAGACACGTAATTCTTACTATTCGGATTCAAACGGAAATATTTCCACAACTTCGACGAGGGAAGAACCGCAAGTTCCCATATATAGTGCGATGGATCCTTCGGTTTCAGATGGATGGAGGGTCCGGCTGATGAGGGATCCACTCCCCATCAAGAATATATCCAGAGATGTGACTGAGAGGATTGAAAAATCACTGGGGGATAAGAATCTAGAAGATTCAAATGAGTTTTTTGAATTCTATATAAATGTGATACTTCGTAAGGATGACTGTTACTAAAATGATTCTGATTCGTTACTTCTCCGGAAAATCCATGACAAGCAAAGGGTTAATTGGCTACAAACAGCAACATTAAGAAGCGATTCCTTCATTCCCGTAATATCGGACTTTTGGGACAAAATGTTACTCGAATCCAGGGATTCAGTAGATCGGCAGGGAGATGAATCACCGTTCTATTCCGAGCGGAAGGGTCTCTCCAATTTGTCTCTATTTCCACCCCATAAGAATACAATGTCATCTCGTGATGGTGTATCCCTATCCTATAGCGATATAAGAGATTGGTTAAATTCCATTGACGAGGGGAGTTGGACACTATTCCGGGATTACGCCGATTTTTATATGTGGCATTCCTGTCACCAAAGTCCTTCTCCATGGAATAAGGATGAGCGCGAATTGAATCTAACGAGATCTCTCTTAGAAAAGAGATTTATCGAACTTGATTATCTATCGGATAATCAATTACTCACTGAGGTACCAAGTATATTACTAGAAATTTCCTGTGGTTTCTCGAAGTATGTCTCCTCACAAATAGAGACATCTAGAGAATTGGAGGCTTTTCATAGCAACTCAAGGGATGAGTCTGATTCCAGAAATCAGAAGGTTGGGAAGGAGATACCTATCGAAGATACTTGTTTATCTAGTTGAAGTGAGGAGAGAAATCCAGAATATGATTCAATGAAAAGATCTGGAAATGGCTTTGTAGGCAGTTACTCTCCGGAGGAAAGAGCAATATCCACTGATGATTCTCCAGAGGCGGTGAGTCACGGCTTTTCAACAGAATCATCTATACATGAACTAGGTATGGGTCCCACCGCCGATGGAACTCCTATTAAGACATATTTGGCAGAAGAATGATATAAGAATTCCGTGTCTTTCGGTATCGGAAGAATATCTCATTTATGGAAAGTAGAGAGAGATTGTCGGCATTTTACACTCGACTCTCCTTTATTGTTGGGAGATCCTTTCTCCCCTTCTGTAGCTGGAATAGCAGAAAATGATTCCAATAAATGTATTGATTCTTCCTAGAATCGTAAGTGGTTCTTCCAATTATTGGGGTTAGATTCCCACGGAAATGAGGGGGAATTTTCTATTCTACACGCCTATTCACAACTAATAAATGAATCAAGAAACCGACTGACTGGATTTCTTTTAAGAGTTAAAAAATCGAATTTGATTTCCAGTAAGGTAAGAATTGGTAGTAGTAGCGAGGAACCTAGGAAAGCCTTTCTATCGAGAGGAGATCTATCATTTGGTGGAATACTTGACGAGGAATCAGAGATGCAAAATGGCGCATACTTCGATCTTGATAAGATTATTTCAAACCGTTTAGAGATCCTTTTCGATGTACCTGTAGAAAGAACTGATGGAAGTGAAAATCCTACTTTTTCAGATGAATCGGGAGAGGGAGGTAACATATCTTCAACATACTCTCTAGTTAGGGTATATGAACGAAATAGGTTAATATCTCTCTACTCAGTATACACGCTCTTTTCGCGTGACTATTTCTGTACATTAGCTAGTGAATATCTATCCAGAATCAACTATCAATTGGGTAGCCGGGAGGGGGGCGAGGGATCTACTGGTGTAACAAGAATTGCAATTGAATAGAGATTATTGGAATGGAGGGGTAACATAGAGCGTTTGTTGCATGAATGTATTATTTCCCCAATTGATGAATATCCAGATGTTCGGTCAAATGTGCACAGGTGGCTTGATACAATCAGAGACTTGTCTTTTTCCCCTTCCAAGAGAGTATTCGCAGAAATAAGATCCGACTTAGGTAGATCAATCTATGATCTGTCGATATTAGCACTAAATAATATTGGTATCACTATTCGTAGTACGGCTGGGAGGAACAACAAGTATCCCAAGGAATTTACCAATATATCATCTATTTACCGAATCATTATTCCCAAGTATATTAGTGAAGAAGCTTCGACAGATGGGATTGATTATCTTGTCTATAAATTGAACAATATAGATTATCCACTGCTTGATTTCCTTCTGAGTTCACTCAACCTCGATGAGAAGATATCCTTTCTCAAGAGAATCTTCGGTAGAAAAGATAGTTTCTTCATCGAGTCCGGATTGTTAATGGATGAAGAATCGGTAGGCTCCTCAATCTTCCTAAAACCCGCAGTTAATCCATTTCTTGTTGAATCATCCTGTATCGAATGTATTGGAACAAAACTCCCGAATGGTGCTTATTCCGCTACGGGAAGGCAGGATTGGGATCTGTTTCTGGATAATTTGAATTATGGGAAAGGTTCGAATAGGAATATTGGGAGTATTTCGGGATCCATTTCCGATGAAGTAGATACACCAAACTTTATAGATTACTCGCATTTACCCGTATTGAACTGTGCCGGAAGGGATTTTATCTCAATAATCAGAAGAAGGGATTCGTTGGTTGGAGGATACAGCAGTAGTTACTCTGACATCTTAGAGAATTCGTATACGGGCTCCGGTGATGAAGTCATCCCATCTCTTGAAATAGGATCCTTAGATACAAAAAATATCACTTCATCTATTCAATCCCAAGTGTCTGATTCGTTGTTACCCAATTCCTCGCAACGAACGGAAAGGGAAACTATTGATCATATACTCGCAACAACCGAATCGACTCCATCTGATCTGGATGAATCTGCGATACCACCACTAACTCATTCAGATAGATTTCTTGACTCTATTTCGGATCTAAGAGGACTACTGACGGGGTTGAACTTATCTCCTCGCGAAACGGGAGATTCGTCTCTATCTTCATGTGGTAGCGATGGAAATTACTTGGAAAGAACATTGATAAACTCTAAGCTATCGGCTGATTGGCGATCTCGACCCCGTCTCAAAAATTCGGGAGTGGATCAAGTCGATTCGGAGGGATCCATTGAGAAGAGATCAAACTCGAGGAATGATTCTATTGGGAATCAATTCTATCAAAATGATTCACACATTGGTTATTTTTGGGAATCAGAAGAATCTGAGACGCTTTATTGGTCAAAGAAATTCTCATTATGCAGCAGTGTAGCATCAAGATCTCCAACAGGATTAACTGGAGAGAAGGTTCTGTACGAAAATACGAGGCTTGCAGATACACGTGTCTAAAAAGAACCTATTCTTCCATCTCATCTCATTAATTTCGATGAGTTATCAAAGGATTTAAACAAATATAAGATCTCTTGGATCTTTTGGAGAGACAATATCTGCGAGAAATGGAGCCCATTCGGAGAATATATACCTCGGTTTTTCACCCCTAACTGGTGGAGATACTTTTATGATCTGATTAGAGAGATATATCCAGAAATAGTACTCAAAGTAAGTGATGACTTGAATTACACTTTCCCCGGAATTACGGAAAGAGTTGCTGAGGATATAGGTAATGCTAGAGCTTGTTTATCGTTAAGCCTAAGATCAAGATTCAGAAACGATTCCATCAGTAACGTATTATCTAAAATAGATCTCTCTATTTTCGAAGAAATTACTAACTAAACGCAGGTGTCGCATTCGAGATGGTCAGTCTTTAGATTTTCGAATAAGTATGCCCCATCCTACCTCGTTTTCTCGATATTATTTGTTCTTGCATTTCTCAAGCATTATTTATCTGCTGTTTCGGGTTCCAATTCCCCTCACTTGTGGAAACGTTTCAATATCACCGGATATTTAATAGACCCAATGCGTGGGTTTTATCTGGAAAAGGTAATGTATTCTCCCTCGACAAGGTAAATGTAAACGAAAGATCTACTGATACATTCCCTGAAGAGATTCCTGAATTATACAAATAATATAATCTTCTATTACCTTGTGAAAAATGAACTAGATTCGTGGATACTTCGTAGGAAAAGCTCCGACACCCTTAAGATTAATAAACAATTACTGACTCAATATCTAGTGACAAATAAAACTATTTCCAAGTATGAATCGAAATTAAATTCCAATTACGATTCATTGAGCGGTGGGATTAATCACGAACCCACCCCAGAAGAAGGATCTAATCTTTTGTCATACCTACTTCGGATTCGTCAAAATGATCTATCAAATTACGAGATCTGTGAGTTGGATCCTGCGGAGAAGTGGGCTCTTCTTGCCCTTGAAAGAAATATTCTCCTTTCAGCGACAATGAGACGAAAAGGCATTCCGAATATTCCATGTCGTGACGTACCTATTTTGCTTTCATCAGGATTATTACCATCTGAAGGAGTTCCACTAGTAGGACCCATAGAAACTGGACGATCTTATGTAGTTAGGGATATAGCATCCAATTCCTACTTTCCGTCGGTGAGACTGCCATTGAGGAAATCATATTTCAATAATGTACGTGGACTTTCATTTCGAAACAGAGCGTAAACCGATTGAATCTTATTTTGCAATAGCAAAAGAGATGTCTCCCTGTACGATATGGATTCAAGACATTCATGAGTTGAATGTTAATCGCCTGTATCACAGATTAGAAGCCTGATCCCAGATTCTTACTCTGCCTAATATTGAGGAGTATCGGTAATGGGCGCAGGAATCCTTGCATTCGCAAGAATCTCGTTATTGCTTCGACTCATGTACCTGCAAAGGTAGATCCAGCTTCAATAGCTCCGAATTGGTCGAACTAATTGATAAATCTCCGAGGGTCTAACAGGCGTCAGCGTCAAAAAGAATTGTCAATTCTCTCGCGTGTCAAAGGCTTTGAAATAGAAGCTGATCCCTCTTTTCTCGAAGGTACTGGGTCTGGAACTACGGGTTATAGCAAACGAGATCTATTTTCTCCTGCTAATGAAGCATTATTAATCACTACTTCTAGAAGAAGAAAGATTGTATCCGATAGTGCAATTAAATTAGCTTTACGTAGACAAAATTCAATTGTTACGTATATAGGTAACGGAATCCGATTCGGTTCTGGATATGAAATACTTCCTTACAATATAGGAAAAGCTATTCTGAAAAATGGTTTGATAGATACTTCCCCTGCAGATCCCTCATTTATTGGTAGTAATACACTGAAGAAGAGGTTTTACCACTTGTATAACTGGTATTTGGAACCTTTAATAACCGAGTCAACAATTAAGGAATTCGCTATACTTCCGCATATCTTAGGGCTATTGGCCGGATTAGCAGCTCGTGATCCTTGGTTCGGAATGGATATGAGAGAGGAAGAGAATCTCGTTGTTATTGATAAAGTTGTAGAGAATGATTCTAACTTAGCCTGTGGTATCTCGGAAAACCTTTTGAGGGATTTCTTATGTTCAGAAATCTGTAGAAGTAGAAGTCAATTCGCTAATAGTCCTCCTCTTCCTTCTTCCATCGAACCCAGGTATTCTCCAGATATAATCTCTGCGAGTCGTTCTTATAAATCTACAAAGAAGGGGGTGTCTAAGATTCCAACTGATTCTGAAATGGAACAGTCGAGTGAAGTAGACTCGATTCCGAAGGAAGTGTCGCGTGGGATTACTTGGTCCCCCAAATTTTGGCGTTTTGGTTTCATGCGAAGTGGCAGTTATGAATCGATAAGAGTATTATCCGAATCGAATAATTTGTATAATTCGATCTTTTTTCATCGGAATCAGGATCAAATCCCCCAACGGGATTTCGAATTGAATAAGATTAAGTCTAGTGGAAAGAAATCGCATAAGAGAAAAGGATATCTTTTCAGTTACAAGAGAGCCTCGGGTAAATCGAGACAAAGAGACATTAAAAGATTAGAAAATTAATTGGATAATCTATCATTACGCGAGCAATTTCTTGAATTAGGAATCCCCAACTCATCTAATCAATACGAAACGCAATGTAATCGATCCGATGAACCAATTCTATTCCTGGGGGGGCGCTTCACCTGGGATCCCATGCTTCTATCTCAGCCGGATCATAACATTCCCTCTTCACGTCATAGTTTATTAGCGAAACAAGAACTGGTACGGAGGCTTTATGTTACTTACGGTACGAGGAGGGAGCGCGAGAAACATTTCTCAAATGAAAAGATTAGAAATTTCTTTCTTCTTCGTGGATATGACCGGAAATCGATAACTGAATTATCTACCAAGCGGTGGAAGAATTTCCCTTCGGGTGAAGAACGACACTTTGAATACGTCAAAGAAACCTAATTCATGCATATATATTTGCAATACCCGCAGATATTTGTTCCTATTCACTCGTATCAAAGCATTCCAATGGAAGATTTGCAAGAGCGATTCCTTCGTTTCAGGCTTATGGTTCATAGAGATAGATGGATGAGACGGAATCGTCACTCATCCAAAGATTTTCTCATTCATAACATGTTGTTTGAAAGTTACCACTACCTATTCAATCTATTTCGATTTAGTGGGACGTCACCGGATCGAATAACAAGACAATTATTGAATGGGAATTCGATATCGCATCATAAAATCTCGGATATTCTTGACTCAGTCTGGATCCCTAGCAATATATAGGGCTATTCAGGATTCGAATTGGTGAAAGGAAGATACATCTTTTCCCCTTACTGATGCAATAACTTCTGCTTATAGAATTCCGGATAATTACTAAGTTATAGATCACCTTCGGAGTCTTCCTATTCGGGAGATGGAAGCAACATTCGAAATCAAGAAGGAGTAGGAATCTCTTATATGGAAAATGTAGGAAGTAGTTCGTAGAGGACGTAGTAGTTTTCCAACATCCTTATCGGAACAAATCCTTGATGAAGATGTCGATCCATTCTGTTTGAGATTCTCCGGAGATTCAATTTCTCGGTGATCAACGGTAATATGGGGAGGAAGGAGGGGCATTCCCCTCATTCATCTTTACATTCCAAAAATTCATTCTAAAGTTTGGATTTTCCCGTATCCAACTAGATAATCAGGATTTCAAGTCCTTTCCATTGTTTCCATTGGAAGGGCTCTAAGGACCCCGGGTCCTTAGGGGATGGACCATCTAACCGAATCCCAAAATTTTAGTTCATTCAAATTCACTAATAGGGATTCTTGGTGACATCCTAACTAATGCCCCGACTAACTACTAGGATTTCTGGTCCTAGTCCAGATACTGGGGTCTCGTGACGCAGTTTCATCACACTCTAATTGGCTACTACGACTTTCAGTCCCACCTCAGGTACTAGGATTTTTAGTCCCCTCGAAGGATTTCAAGTCCCCCGTCTTCTTCAAGGATTTCCAGTCCTGTCTTCTTCAAGGATTTGAAGTCCCCTGATAAGGATTTCTAGTCCCGTTGAAAGACCTACTTGGATCTCCTCGAATCTCGGGATTCTGAGTCCCAGCCTCACTTGAGAAAGAAGCAGAAGGTGTTTCCTATTCGATACCTAATACTTCATATCCAAATCCCCGGACGGCGGAGAATTCTGGTCTCAATAATCAACAATCGGAGGATTTGCATCCCCATGTTTGAGGGTTGGGCACTGGAAAGACCAGAATCCTCCGAGGATTTTTCTTCCTATTGGGAGTTTGGGAGGCACCGGAGAGACCACTTGTCTCTCGAATCGAGGAGGTATTTCGAGTGCTCATTTGGGAGATAAGCAAATCAATTGAATGTGAATCTTTAGTGGTAGAGAGAATAAATCTTTGATAAATCTTTTAGTATATAAGGGTTCGATCTGAATAAGGGTACGAGACCTTCTGCCCCGAGGAAGTATTTCGAGTGCTCATTTGGGAGATAAGCAAATCAATTGAATGTGAATCTTTAGTGGTAGAGAGGATAAATCTTTGATAAAGCTTTTAGTAGATAAGGGTTCGATCTGAATAAGTGTACGAGACCTCCTACCCCGAGGAGGTACTCATTTGGGAGATAAGCAAATCAATTGAATGTGAATCTCTAGTGGTAGAGAGGATAAATCTTTGATAAACCTTTGAATAGATAAGGGTTCGATCTGAATAAGGGTACGAGACCTCCTACCCCGAGGAGGTACTCATTTGGGAGATAAGCAAATCAATTGAATGTGAATCTCTAGTGGTAGAGAGAATAAATCTTTGATAAACCTTTGATAAAGCTTTTAGTAGATAAGGGTTCGATCTGAATAAGGGTACGAGACCTTCTGCCCCGAGGAGGATTCGGACCTCCACGCTCTTCAGCACCAAATTTTGAATCTGGCGTGTCTACCATTTCACCATCGAGGCTCTACTCCTTATTCCTTACCTTTTTACTTCCCACCACCCCATCTTTCTCTATGGATGGGGTCCGGAATATGTTTCTATCAATTCGATCCTAGTCCCTCATCAAAAGCAACCCTTTACTTATTTTTCCCAATCTTATTTCTTCGTCTCTCTATATCGAAAAGGATTTCCAGTCCCCTGGAGGGACTTCTAGTCCCCCTGCTGAAGGATTTATAGTTCTCTCCAAGGATTTTCAGTCCTCCTGTTGAAGGATTTCCAGTCCCCGGGAAGAAAAAAGGATCCATAAATTTGTTCTGTATCGATTCCATCCCAGCTCCTCGTCAAGAGCAAACCCTTTCTCCTCCTCTACCGATCCTGTTTCTTCGTCTCTCTCCATCTATAAGGATTTGAAGTCCTGTCTTATTCAAGGATTTCCAGTCCTCTTCAGGGATTTCAAGTCCCCCGTCTTATCCAAGGATTTATAGTCCTCTTCAGGGATTTCAAGTCCCCTGTCTTATCCAAGGATTTATAGTCCTCTTCAGGGATTTCAAGTCCCCTGTCTTATCCAAGGATTTATAGTCCTCTTCAGGGATTTCAAGTCCCCTGTCTTATCCAAGGATTTATAGTCCTCTTCAGGGATTTCAAGTCCCCTGTCTTATCCAAGGATTTGAAGTCCTCTTAAGGGATTTCAAGTCCCCTGTCTTATTCAAGGATTTCCAGTCCTGTCTTATCCAAGGATTTATAGTCCTCTTAAGGGATTTCAAGTCCCCCGTACTCTTCAGGGATTTCAAGTCCCCCGTACTCTTAAGGGATTTCAAGTCCCCCGTACTCTTAAGGGATTTCAAGTCCCCCGTACTCTTAAGGGATTTCAAGTCCCCTGTCTTATCCAAGGATTTCCAGTCCCCTGAGAAGGATTTCAAGTCCCCCGCCCCCGATAAGGATTTCAAGTCCCCCGCCCCCGATAAGGATTTCAAGTCCCCCGATAAGGATTTGAAGTCCTCTTCAAGGATTTTCAGTCCCCTGAGAAGGATTTCGAGTCCTTTGAGAAGGATTTGAAGTCCCCTGAGAAGGATTTCAAGTCCCCTTTCTTCTTTAAGGATTTGAAGTCCTCTTCAAGGATTTTCAGTCCCCTGAAGAGGATTTCAAGTCCCCTGTCTTCTTTCTTTAAGGATTTGAAGTCCTCTTCAAGGATTTTCAGTCCCCTGAAGAGGATTTCAAGTCCCTTTTCTTCTTTAAGGATTTGAAGTCCTCTTCAAGGATTGTCAGTTCCTGAAGAGGATTTCAAGTCCCTTCTTCTTTAAGGATTTGAAGTCCTCTTCACCGATTGTCAGTTCTCCTAGAAGAGGATTTCAAGTTCCCTTTTCTTCTTTAAGTCCGATTCCCCTGCTTCAAGGATTGTCAGTTCCCTGAAGAGGATTTCAAGTCCCCTGTCTTCTTTAAGGATTTGAAGTCCTCTTCAAGGATTTTCCGTCCACTGAAAAGGATTTCAAGTCCAAGGATTTCCAGTCCCCTGGAAGGGTCTATGAATCGGACTAGATACATTATACAAAATCAAACCGTCAAATGCAAGACCTAATTCTCCTTGTTATCTATCACTCTCGCTCGGATCTCCCTCAGTGAGGGAGATTTGACGATCGAGAAGGATTTCAAGTCCAAGGAAGATTTTCAGTCCCCTCGAAAGGATCTATGAATTCGACCCATTTCTATTATAGCTAAGAAAACTGTCGAGCGCAAGACCTAATTTTCCTTGTTATCTATCAATCTCGATCGGATCTCCCTCAGTGAGGGAGATTTGACGAGAAAGATCTCAATTCCAAAGATTTTGAGTCCCCTCGAAAGGGTCTATGAATTCGACCCATTTCTATTATAGCTAAGAAAACTGTCGATTGCAAGACCTAATTTTCCTTGTTATCTATCAATCTCGTTTTGAGATCCCTCGGTCTCAGTAGAGGGAGACTTTGACGAGAAAGATTTCAAGTCCAAGGAAGATTTTGAGTCCCCTCGAAAGGGTCTATGAATTCGACCCATTTCTATTGTAACTCAGAATGCCGTCGATTGCAAGACCTAATTTTCCTTGTTATCTATCAATCTCGATCGGATCTCCCTCAGTGAGGGAGATTTGACGAGAAAGATCTCAATTCCAAAGATTTTCAGTCCCCTCGAAAGGATCTATGAATTCGACCCATTTCTATTGTAACACAGAATGCCGTAGAGCGCAAGACCTAATTTCTTGGATTTGATTTCAATTCCAGGGGACCGCCATGGGCCTTAATTTGTTATCGCTGCAAAATCGTCCTGACGATAAGGAGTCGATTCCAAGTTAAGGGATTTAACGTCCCCTGGACTAACTATGAATCATAGATGTACTATCAAAGTCCAGAGGATTGTCGCTGCAAAATTGCCCCTGTCCAAGAATTTACAGTTCACTAGGAAATCATAGCTAGATCAATTATAGCTAAGAAAACTGTCGATTGCAAGACCTAATTTTCCTTGTTATCTATCAATCTCGATCGGATCTCCCTCAGTGAGGGAGATTTGACGAGAAAGATCTCAATTCCAAAGATTTTGAGTCCCCTCGAAAGGATCTATGAATTCGACCCATTTCTATTGTAACTCAGAATGCCGTCGATTGCAAGACCTAATTTTCCTTGTTATCTATCACTCTCGTTTTGAGATCCCTCGGTCTCAGTAGAGGGAGATTTGACGAGAAAGATTTCAAGTCCAAAGATTTTGAGTCCCCTCGAAAGGATTTCTGAATTTGATCCATTGATAGTGTACATCAGAATGCCGTCGAGCGCAACCCCCGTTTCTATTAAATTGAAAGAATCTGCGGCGGAAAGAAGAATTGGTCTCTTTTGCTTTCTTCTAGAAGTCTGAAGGCAACCCCGCCTTGAACGTACAGGTATCGGATGAAATGACTTATCCATTAGACGAAATTGGAGCATGGAATTCATCGGGAAGCGACCTGAATTGCTACGGAGCAGAAGACTGGGGGTGTGAACCGAATCATTTACACAACCGCTCCCATATGGGAATCACTTAGTCGCATGTACCATTAGGAGGGTTCAATCCTTGTAGTACTGCAAAGGATTGAACAATATTATGGATACCATCAGGAAATACTTATATCTCCTCCGGAAGAGACGAATGATCATTGGGAGGCGCGTGATCATTTCTCCGACACTGTTTCATCACCAATTACGGAAATGGACTAGTTGGAGCGACGGAAGTGGCTTTGGATACAAATCATTCAGAAAGATTCCATTATTTCATGTGACAACTCAAAATAGGTCTGGAATGAGGTATTCCGTGTAATCTCGATGATGGGATCCATTGATATACCCAGTAGAGTTGATGCTGGTACACGAACAATCATAGCTATTTCAATGGAACTCTTCGAAATCGAAGTAGATGGAGAAACTAATGGATCCTGTATGTAAATTGTTGATGTGTCACCCCCTTCGGTGAACATTAATTTAATTATCTTCGGATAGTGATATATAGAAATGACACTTGTAATGGGAGCTACCAGAACTAATGGGTACGAGCCAGCTTTCCATCCATGCCAGAAGGGGTAGGGTTTACCGGAAAAACCTGCTAATGGAGGGATACCCCCTGGGGATGGTAAACGTATAACTAGAGAGAATGTTAGAACAGGATCCTTCATGTATGGTCCCGCATAATCCCTAATGTTATCAGTTCCGGTTCGTGAACCAGATAAAGTGATGCGAGCGAAAGTCCCTAGATTCATGAATATGTAGATAGAAGTATAACTTATCATACTCGCATAGCCATTATCAGGATCCGCAGCAAGTATTCCAATCAGAATATATCCGATTTGGCTTATGGAGGAATATGCTAGCATACGTTTCATGCTTGTCTGAGTAACAGCAATTAGATTCCCCAATACCATGCTAAGGGTAGCTAATATTCCCAAAGCGAGATGCCATTCACTGGATAGGTATGAGAAAGTAATACCGAGGAGTCGTGTAGATAAAGCTAGAGCTGCTACTTTGGAAGTAGCAGAAAAAGAAGCAACGACTGGTGTAGGAGAGTTAGAGTCGGAGAGGAGATCCTCGATCTTCCCGCTCATTCAGAACCGTGCATGAAATTCTCACTTCACACGGCTCCTAGTTCGTAAGAGATTTCTAAGCTCCCAGAACCTTCCCCGTGTGTGTATCAAATCCACTTCTTCCTCGGTAATTCAATATGAGTAATAATTGGTAGCTTCTCGGGAAATCCCCTATCAGTGATTCCTTTTTAAAATGGTAGTTACCAACGTGGATACCTAATTACATCAAACGTGAGTGACGGGACCTTAAAGATTATACTGTATTATACCACAAGTGGGATTAACTAGCATCCATGGCTGAACGGTCAAGGCACCCAACTCATAATTGGCGAATTCGCAGGTTCGACTCCTGTTGGATGCAAACAAATGGGGGGAGAGGGTTTCATTCGGGTGACAAAGTGAGTAACCGAAATAGGGAGGTGGAGTATAATGGGTTCCGAAAACTATACGGGAACCAAGAAGTGGAAGCAATTATGAATTCGGATAGTAAGAGAGTTTGTTTGAATTGGAAGAGCTAAAGGGACACGAGAAAAATTATGGATAAATTGATAAATCAGATACTTACTGAAAAAACTATTCCTCCATTGCAACGAAACCAGTATACCTCCGATGTGAATCCAGAATCGAACAAGACTGAAGTCAAGAATTGGATTGAGCAACTTTTCAACGTTAAAGTAAGACACATGAATAGTCACCGACTACCAGATAGAAGGCGTAGGGGTAGAGCGTCCGGGTCGATGCATCGTAAGAGAATGATTATTACGCTTCACAAAAATGATTCCATTCCGCTATTTCTGAGCAAGTAACCCCCGCAAATTTCACTAACGACAAGGAGGAAGAGGAGATATGGTTATCTGATTATATAAAGCCTATACGCCTGGCACACGCAATAGATCCGTTTCAAGTTTTGAAGAAGTGACGAGATGTAAATCCCGGAAAGGACTGACTCGTGGTAGTGGACCAAGGAGCGGACGTACTAGTGGAGGGACTATTACTGCTAGGCATAGAGGAGGTGGTCATAAACGACTATATCGTGAAATTGATTTCCGACGGAATAAAAAAGATGTTGTTGGAAGAGTGGCAAGTGTCGAGTACGACCCCAACCGCAATGCATACATATGTCTCGTGAATTATGTGGATGGTGAAAAGAAACATATCTTACATACTTGAGGGGTAGAAATCGGAGACACTGTAGTATCCAGCCCCGAAGCATCTATTTCAAGTGGAAATGCCCTACCTTTGAGTGCGACTCGAATAAGTGATTCACGTATTCGGAAATAACCGATTGGATTTAGGGTTGAGTCCATAAACCCAACACTAGACTCGAGATTCTTGGATCTTCCGAGGTGGACTTCGATAGGGAAACCGAGGAGGGACAATAGCGGGTGGTCAGGTGTAATAGTATCAAATAGCTATTAACCTGCAGAGGTAGGATAATATGGAGAGAACTGGATGGTCTCGAACAGGGACAAGAAATCAAAGGGGCATCCTCTGTTCGGTGTGGCCGAAAGGCAGAGGAAACGGGTCACTCGCCGCGTTCGGTATGACGGTCAAAGGCAGAATCGAAGCCACGAAGCGGAGTGAGAATGAGTCTCCCGGGGGGACTCAATCCCGGTATTGAAAATGTCTCCTAAGTTATCTAGAACATCAAATGATGTTGGCGTGAATGACTGAATTCATTGATTCTGTTGCTGAATGAGTTGCGAGACAGAAGCCAGATGCCGGTGGAGAACCCGAGGGTGTAGAAAAAGCTGGATATGCGAGTTTACCCTAGAACTGGTACTTTCATTTCTCGTTGGCGACATCCGGCGAGGATATCGCCTTCTGTATCCGGAAAGCTGTATGCTTTGAAAAGGGCTCGTACAGTTTGGGAAGAGATTCTATCCCGAATACTGGGGAGTAAAGGGTCTACTTCAACCAAGATACCTCTAGGTACGGTCATACATAACGTAGAAGTAATACCCGGGAGAGGTGGATGATTAGTTAGAGCGGCTGGTGCTACGGCAAAAGTGATTGCAAAGGAAGGTTGATTGGCTACATTAAGATTACCCCCCGGCGAGGTTCGTTCAGTATCTCAGAATTGTTTAGCTACTGCGGGACGAGTCGGAAACGTCGACATCAATAATGAGGGTTCGGGAAAGGCTGGATCTACGCGGTGGTTAGGTAAACGTCCAAAAGTGAGGGGTACAGCTATGAATCCCGTCGATCATCCGCATGGGGGGGGGGAAGGCAGAACACCCATCGGTAGGAAGAAGCCATTAACTCCATGGGGTTGTACGGCACTCGGAATGAGGAGTCGGGAAAGCGGTAGATACAGCAATCCGTTCATCCTTCGCCGCCGTAAAAGTAATTAATTGGTAGAAAGACTGGGTGGAGGGTAATTAACTATGGCACGTCCACTCAAGAAGGGTCCTTTTGTAGCTAATGATCCAGTAAGAAGAATCGAAATTCTCAATATCCGGAAGGAGAAAAAGATAATAATAACCTGGTCTCGTGCTTCCGCAATAGTTCCTATCATGATCGGTCATACCATTGCTGTTTACGATGGGCGGGAGCATCTACCCATTTATATAACTGACCGTATGGTGGGTCACAAACTGGGTGAATTTGTACCTACCCGGAGTTTCCGGGGACATGCCAGAAGCGATAAAAAATCTCGTCGATAATTGGGGAATCATATTTCATGGGAACCGAGAAAGAATCAGAGGTAAAGGAGGCGCAAGCTTCGTCCAGACGTGTTAATATGTCGTCTACAAAAGTACGACGAGTCATTAATCAGATTCGGAATTGTTCGTATGAACAAGCCCTTGTACTACTCGAATTTATGCCTCGCAGAGCATGTCACCCCATATTGCAATTGATCCTTTCCGCAGCCGCAAATGCTAATAACAATTATGGATTGACTAAATCTAATTCGTTCATCAGCGAAGCCTGAGTGGATAACGGTACCAGTCTGAAGAGATTTCGACCCAGGGCTCAGGGACGTGGTTACCCAATCAGAAAACCTACCTGTCACGTGATTACTAAAATGAAGAGCAAAAGGTAGAGCCGATACTAACTACATATTGACAAGTAGAAGTGGGGGAGGGGTTGTATGTATATATATATACATATATATGTGTATATATATATATATACCGGGTAGATATTGGTATTGAAATACAGGAAAACATCTACGGGGCAAAAGATTCATCCACTTGGTTTTTGACTTGGCATAAATCAGAGGCATTACTCCCACTGGTTCGCGCAACCAAAAGATTATCCGAGATTCCCCGAGGAAGATGAGAGAATACGTACTTGCGTTAGGGAGTATGTACGGAAGCATATAAGGGATTCCTCAAATTATGGGGGAATTGCACATATAGAGATCTACCGGAAGACGGACCTAATTCAGATAGAAATTCATACGGGATTTCCAGATCTATTGATTGAGGGACGTAGCCTGGGAATCGACCAATTGAAAGCGAATATGGAAGAATCATTAGGTTTTGGGAATCGGAAGCTTCAAATAATCCCGAATAATATCCTCCAGCCGTATGGCGAACCGAGAATTCCGGCGGAACATATTGCTCCACAATCAGAGAATAGAGTAGCTTTCCGTAGGACTATGAAAAAAGCTATTGAACTAATTAGAGAAACTAATAGTGGGGGCGTTAGGATACAAATAGCGGGGCGTCTCAATGGTAATGAAATGGCTCGCATTGAGTGGGCCAGAGAAGGTAGAGTCCCCCTCCAAACTATCAGGGCTCGTATTGGTTATTGCTACCACCCAGCTCAAACCATCTATGGGGTTTTAGGCATAAAGATTCGGGTATTCCGGGATATGGGATAATTATTCCTACTTTCCGACCCCCCACCCCTCCCGTTCCCTCCTCTCCTACTCTCTTGGGGAGTTGAAAATACTTAATAGATATTGGGATACATGATTACTTTGTGGTGCCAGGATCCGCAGGCTTATTCTATTCCAATTCCATAGGGGGGAGGGGAGCATACAGTAACGTCTCGATAAATTTCTGCTACGCTTAGTGTGCGACTCGACCGAATGAAGTTCCTCTGTTTATAGATAAGACGGATTGGTAGGTGGATCCCCACTGCTAATAACTGGAATGTCAGCTGGGGTTCGTAGCCGTATCAACGCAAAGTCTTTGTCCTCGGGAAGGGAAATCTTTCCAGTGAAGCGGAAAATTATATTGATTCTTGGGTGATCTGGGGGGAAACAGAAACAAGAAGTAATCAATAATCTCGTGCGATCGTATGGTTAACGACTCGACTCTCGGGAAGCAGTGTGGTATAGCATGATGGAGACGCGGTCTTGGAAATACCGACTAAGTCTTTTCCGATGCGGGGGGGGGGAGGGGGGGGAGCCTCGAGTCAATGAACACTAATGGAGATGACTCACAATAAGTACTTATTTGGCAACTGAGAGGCTCCGCTGCAGAGAGATAACCCAAGCGTTTATGGAGGGGAACTACGGAAACGATGGAACCTTCCGAGTCGATCGATTGTTTCACTATCAGCGATTCGGCGGATGGGATGGCGGGGGAAACCCACTCCTCATCGAATTGAGATATGAAATAGCAAATTCTGATGAAGATGAGAGATCGAGTCGATTTCCGCCCGTGGTTGTATTACCGACTAATATCCTAACTGCTATGAATGGGAGAATCATACGGAGGGGGGTAGGTAAATGAGCAAAAAGACAAAAATCATTTTGGTACTGACGCAAAATTTCCTACTTTGTCTCTTCCCAGAATTGAAAGATCTCCAAAACAGGGGGAAACGGTACTGAATTCATGAGGAGCCGGGTGAGGGAAAACTTTCACGTCCGGTTCTGTATGAGAGACGGAATGATTTCACCGCTATCGACTGTGACCCCAAACGATCCAAATTTCGTAAACAACATAGAGGAAGACTGAAAGGAATTTCCACTCGTGGGAATCGTGTTTCTTTTGGAAAGTTTGCCTCACAGGCCCTCGAACCTTCGTGGGTCACGTCTAGACAGATAGAGGCGGGGAGGAGAGCAATAACGCGTTATGCCCGGCGGGGTGGTAAGTTATGGATACGCGTCTTTCCCGATAAACCAATCACTATGAGACCTGCGGAAACACGTATGGGATCAGGTAAGGGATCTCCGGAATATTGGGTATCTGTGGTTAAACCGGGTCGAATACCTCATGAAATAAGTGGAGTATCGGGAAACATAGCTCGAACTGCTATGCGAATAGCTGCGCATAAAATGCCTGTACGTACCCAAGTGGTGACCGCTACGGAATTATGATTTTTGGGGGGAGTAGGAAGGGAGGGTGGAATCAGATAGAGATTTATTTCTATTTTTATTTCCCCCTCACTTAGCAATTTGATGGTGTGGGAAAGGCATTTCCAACCGATACAGGGAACATGGAGATTGAGGGTTTCCCCCTATCCCGAAGAAAGATGGGATGAATGGAAAATACATACGGGTAGCTATTCACCTGCAAATGAGTGAATAGATCTATTTTTTCCCCCTACCAATTAAGAAATGATTCAACCTCAGAGTTACCTAAATGTAGCAGACAACAGCGGGGCTAGGAAATCGATGTGTATTCGGGTGCTAGGGACCAGTAATCGTAGATACGCAGGAACTGGTGGTACTACTACAGGTGTGATTAAAGAAGCGGTACCCAACATGTCTCTGAAGAGATCGGAAGTAGTTAGAGTAGTGGTGGTATGTACCCGTAGAGAGATCAAACGTGACAATGGAATTATTTCGGGGTTTGGTGACAACGCGGCAGTCGTTATCAACCAAGAGGGAAATCCTAGAGGAACTAGAGTCTTCGGTCCAGTAGCTAGGGAATTAAGGGAATATGATTTTGCAAAAATAGTCTCACTGGCCCCTGAAGTATTATAGAAAATAGGGAATGGAATACGTGGGAATGGGGAGTCACTCTTCGACTGGGACATACTTTTTTCCATTTCCACGGGGGAATATATACTCCTTCAAGAATCCGGAATCTTCGGGTAGTTCGGAGAAGCAAAATGTAGAAAGGGGGGGGGGGAGATTGGTAACATGGGGTGGGGGGGGGCGGAATCTCTCCCGCCAGCTACATCCCGATTCTCTTTCGACTCGGTAGCAATAGTAGCAGCAGCGTCAACAACGGAATCTACCTATAACCTAAAAACTCTTATTGAGGGATGGGAATTCGGTGTAGGATATTGACACGAACAATATACCCCCGATGGGGTCGGTAGTGAGGTAGTGATAGCAGAAAGATTAGGATTCATCCTAGACTCAATAACTGATGATTGATATTTCACGAGTAACGATACCATTTCTACCATGATTACTCCCCCGTGAAATGCGAATGCAAGGAGAAAGGCGACAGTCCAACTACCTGCCACTGGTATTACTAGAGGTATTGCACGAATCTTATTGGAGGAGGGTTCTGTGAAAGATACTGCGGAACATAGAGAAAAAATGAAGGATTTTCTGGATGTGACCTTGAAATATTAAGGCAGAGGGAGAAAACCATGTGTCACAACTCTCAAACGTATCAGCAAACCTGGCTTGAGAATCTATTTTGACCATCGAGGAATTCCGAAAGTATTAGGCGGCATGGGAATTGTAATTCTACCAACATCTCAAGGACTTATGACGGATCGAGAGGCCCGACGAAGGGAAATTGGGGGGGAAATCCTGTGTTACATTTGGTAGTTAATGCAGTTACCGTATAAATCTGCTACCACTTCTTCCTAAAATTACTAGGAGTGGGGAATAAACTAGTATCATTCTTGACAGGATCCGTTAGTGATACAGGGGGGGTATCTCTTCCAAATGGTGGTGAAACAAAATCTGATTGACGTGGAAGGTACAGTCACGGAATCGCTTCCTAATGCCATGTCTTGAGTATGTTCGGATAATGGATGCCAAGTCTTAACTCATATATCGGGAAGAATCCGACGTAACTACATAAGAATACTACCAGGGGATAGAGTGAGGGTCCAATTGAGTCCCTATGATCTTACTAAAGGCTGCATCACTTATCGTCTCAGGAATAGACAAGCGAATGGCACTTAGTAGCAACTTCTGCTACCGAAAAGTCATTTATTTATAATCATTCACACAATCATTCGGGATCGAAGGACGAGGGAAATAGGGCTTGTCTAATCTTTCATAAGATTCACCAGATTCGGGGTTATAGATATGAAAATTCGTGCTCCCGTTCGTAAGATACGTGAGAAACGTCGACTGATTCGTAGACGAAGACGAATCATGGTAATCCGTTCCAATCCGAAGCACAAGCAGAAGCAAGGATAATAAATGGAATACGGGACTAGATAGGAGGAGAAATATTACCTAGTTGTAGTTCGTTTGTCGCAGATAATTAGTAAGTTATGCCAAGCAGCACGAAAAGGATTCGTTCACGAAAGGGAAAACGTAGAATACCAAAAGGAGTTACACACATTCAAGCAAGTTTTAATAATACCATTGTTACCGCTACGGATGTTTGAGGACAAGTCGTTTCGTGGTGTTCCGCTGGTGTATGCGGATTCAGGGGTGCGAGGAAAGGTACACCATTTGCTGCTCAGACTGCGACGGAAGGTGCCATTCGTACTTCGATTGATCAGGGTATGAAGCAGGCGGAAGTAATGATAAGCGGACCCGGACCGGGAAGAGATACGGCTTCGAGGGCTATTCGTAGAAGTGGTATAATTCTCAGTTTCGTGCGTGATGTGACCCCGATGCCGCATAATGGATGTAGACCCCCCAAGAAAAGGCGTGTCTAGTTTCCGACTATCAACTGCTTTGAATAAAGAGGGACCCAATTACGATTCAAGATGAAATACCAATCTCTACTCAGGCGATTCAATGGAAATGCATTGAATCCAGGATGGAAAGTAAGCGTCTTCATTATGGTTGTCTTGTTATACCTCCCCCCAAGAGAGGCCAAGTTAATACTGTGGGAATCGCTATGTGTAGAGCTTTACCTGGAGAGGTGGAGGGAACGAGTATAACACATGCGAAATCCGAAGGCATGAAGCATGAGTATTCCACAATAACGGGCATTTGAGAAACAATACACGACATTTCAGTTAATTTGAAAGAAATTGTACCTCAAAGCGATTCTAATGATGTTTAAAAAGCATTTCCATCGATTCATGGTCCTAAGAAGGTGACAGCTGGTGACATATCATTCCCGCCGTCTGTTAAAGCGATTGATGAGTCGCAACATATAGCTACCACTACCCAATCAATGTCCGTGAATGTAGAGTCGAAGATCGGGAGGGGTCGTGGATATTGCGTACAAGATCCGAAGCTGTGTGAAGATGGGGAATTTCCCATTGATGCTGTATCTATGTCTGTTTGAAATGTAAATCATAGCATTCACCTATTTGGAAATGGTAGAGAGATACAAGAAATACCATTCATGGAGATATGGACCAATGGTGGTTTGACTCCGAATGAGGCACCTTGCGAAGCGTCTAGAAATTCAACAAATTTATTCATTCCTTTTCCACATATGGGGGAAAATAATACTTCTTCTACTGGAGGTGGCGAGGATTCTTCCAATCCGACGGACTTTTCTTATCCTCCAAACGATATGGATGAATCGACGCGAGAGTTTGTGCTTAAACATACATTCATTGATCAACTAGAATTGCCTGTTAAGACTTATAACTGTCTTAAACGAGTTGGTATACGTACGATCTGGGACCCACTGAATTACAGTCAGGAAGATTTAGAGAAAATCAAGAACTTTGGAAGAAAATCTGTAGATTAAGTATTGAAAACTTTATGGGAACGTTTCGATATAGAATTACCCAAGAACAAATCGTATGTTGATTGGAAAAAAGATGGGTAAATACTCAAATATATTTTACCTAGTTCCCAACCCATTCCTCATTCTAACCCTTAGGGGGTAAACCGAAACCAGTGGAGGATCGGTATCGGTAAGAATCGGGGTAGACGAGTTAACTTTGTTTGTTTATCACGCCACGGGAGGAGGGGACAGTTAGTTATCTGACTGGATCTGGGGGGGTCTTGGATCGAAACGATCCAACCCCAGATCGACTATTTACCACATGGAGGATCGGCTTTTTTTTGGTGCCAGATCGATCCTAAAATAGTCCCAAAGTTGAAGATCCATCGATGGGTAAAGCTGCTCCGATGCCTAACCGAATAGCTACTGCAGTACCAATCGGAGAAACCGTTGTAGCTACTGAACGTCGAAATGGATTCTGAAATTTATTCACATTCTCGAGAAAAGGCACGGTCAACGAACCTGCCGGTACCGACGCCATCAAAGGGACACCCAATGATTTATTAGGAACTGTACGGAGTATTTGAAACACGGGAAAGAAATACCACTCGGGTAGTATCTCTAGGGGAGTTGCAAAGGGATTCGCTGGTTCACCGATCATCGATGGTTCTAGAACTGCCAAACCTACGGTACATGCAATGGTTCCTAAGATTACTACGGGAAATATATAAGAGATCGTTGGGCCAAGCAGGTTCTCCGTAGTAGTTGTGTCCCATACCCTTGGCTAGTTTTGCTCTTAAAACAGGATCACTCGGGTCAGGTTTTTTTGTTATTGGGATAGACTTCTCACTCCCCCGGTAGAATCGGACGTGGAGATTTCTTATCAGCCGGCTCAAGCAAATCCTCGAATATTTCCGTTTACAAATTCCAGTGGGGAACCGGAGGAGTCGTAACTTCATAATAATCTCTGATACTTCCCGAAGCGAGAACCCTTGAAAAACGGAGAGTTATTCTACGGAATAGCTTATTATCCGAGTGAGCTTAAGAAATTTCTCCTCAAGAAGCTTCTTGGATGATCTCGTATCCCACACACGCGTCGTATCTACCCACAGATACGAGACTCTTGAGAAACAGTACCTGTGCGGGATCTTAACTTGTTACAACTTCGGCTTCCTCTTCCCCCGGATCGTTCTCTTACTCCGACGGTTGTTTCTCCGCATCGTACCAAATGCAGAGGAAGTGGATGCATTTTGAAAACCATATGTTTGAAGGGGTGAAACTGCCTGTGACTCGGGTATGCATGGGATTAGACGGAGCCTTAAGGATGAGTTCGACCATAGGAAGCATTCCCCAAAACACCTCATAGGAAGGGAAGTGTTTTCATATCCAAGTTTTAAACCCCAATTATGAGGTTGGGGAGAGTTGGAGCGGAGACACATACTTTAGTGTGGCAGCATTCGGTATAAGATCTGCATAGCCTATGTTTCGATACAAGTCACACACTCCCATAATCCGATCTTCCGCCTCCAGACACTTCAATTCATTTCCCTCGACAATTCGAGATAGGAATTCGGTCCACTAAGGAGTCTTCTATTTCTCTTGGTGAGAAAGACTAGTGGCAAGGAAAAAATAACCCCTCATCTTGTAGATTGGGGTCCTCCCGCGGATAGATCAATCAATACCACCCATCCGCTGGATTATAGATTTTCATTACAAGGGACCCGAAATGCCTTGTTTACGGATCATCGGGAAGTGCATTAGCATAGAAACAGCTGTGAGAGGCGGTGAGACGAAAGTGTGTGAACTATAGAAACGAGTCAATGTAGATTGACCTACACTAACACTTCCTCGTAGTAGCTCCACCAACGGAGATCCTATTAGAGGAATGGCTTCCGGTACGCCGGTTACAATCTTAACTGCCCAGTAACCGATTTGGTCCCGAGGCAAGGAATATCCGGTTACACCAGAAGATACAGTTGGTACGGCTAGAATTACACCAGTAACCCAAGTTAATTCACGAGGTTTTTTGAACCCTCCTGTGAGATAGACACGAAATACGTGTGGAATCATCATTGAAACCGTCGTACTTGCTGACCATCAATGAACAGATCGAATTAGCCATCCAGAATTCACTTCGGTCATTATATATTGAACTGAGGAAAAAGCTTCTGTAACGGTCGGACGATAGTGAGAAGTCGTGGCGGAACCAGTAGCTACCTGAACCAAAAAACGAGTCGATGTGATTCCCCCCAAGCGATGAAAAATGTTCACATGAGGAGGAACATATTTACTGGTAATGTCATCAGCAATCGCCTAAATCTCAAGACACTCTTCGAACCAATCGTATACTTTATCAAGATAGGCGGGCTTCTACGACCCCCCCCCATACAAACTGTACGTGAGTATTCAACCTCATACGGCTTAAACGAAAACGTCTGAGTAACCCTCCGTTCTACTACTAATCACTTCGTGTGGCGAAATATATTGATCGGACACATTCCGATCCGTGGGAAGGAGAAGGTGAGTTGACTAGTGAAAGATTCCGTCGGAATTTTGCTTTAATCTCGTGTCGGCTTTTGGCCATGGGAGGAAATAAGGACTCCAGCGTCTCGAGGAATCTCTTCGTCTTATCGTTAGGTTTATCCGGGGGAATAACCGAGATAAATAAATGGATAGAGTTTCTATCGTTTCAATGTCAATATCTGGATATCTGTGAACCTTAGATCCCCACTACACTCCGACGAATCCCCTCATTACTAGGTACGAAGATTGAATGGGTGGCAATTCTTCCTCGTTAACATCTTGTGGAACGAAGCGGTTAGTGTTTCGAAGCAGAGACGCAATCAAGTATGAGTAGTTATTCTCAATTCTCAAATACGGAAGTGTTATATCAAACATATGATTAATAGCTACCTCGGTTTATAAATAAGAGGTTGGATCTTCTATTCGACGTTGGGTGACAATCCTGTGGCGAAGTCTGAGTGGTAGATTCATACGAATTAATCATAGTTCAGACATTATTGATTAATATATTAACCCTTGCGCTTTGGATGCTAATCACCCGACCGCTATCCAGCAAGATAATAATACCTCCCCTATAGGAAATAGATCGTCTATCTATTGAACCAGATTGACTGTAACGAGTCACACACCCGTATTATCAAGATCCTTGGAAGTTTGAGTTACGCGGTTCAACTACCCCTCCGCGGGAGGGATTTCCTACCGCTCCCCAGCTATGATGGCTGGGGGAGCTCGGAATAACAATCCGGTCTTTTTTTACCAACTTATCGGGATACCATCCAGTAAGACGGAGGAGTTATATATTTCCGGGATGGTGACTGGGAATACTGCAAATAGAGCCATGAAGAATCCCATCGGGAGAGTAGTCCCCCAACCAGGAGCAACTTTACCATATTCCGAATTGAGTGGTTTTAAAGAGATTCCCAAACCACTAATCTTAGGTTTGCCTTTTGGGGTGTCATCGATAATCTTCGTAGCCGTATAACTTATTCGATTGATTGAGAGTTGATAACTTTATATGCTATTATACTGAAAACGAACCATCACTGTTTTGGATTACCTAGCAACGGAAACTGCAACTCTGGTCGCTATCTCTATATCTCGCCCACCCGTCAGTTTTACCGGCTATGCTTTGTATACCGCTTCTGGTCAACCCTCCGCGGAGCTTAGAGATCCCTTCGAAGAACATGAGGACTGATTAGACTGGGGGACCTTCCTATAGTAACGAAGGAAGGTCTCTTATTCTCCCCCCCTCCCTGTGCTTTTGGTGCTTCTGGCGCTTCCGCTCGTGGAAGAGGGATACTCGCGCGGGAGAGATAGCTGTTTCTCCAGGAAGTTAAGTATCATTTCTTCCCCTTACTAAGGATCCTGGGTGGCTCTCGGAAGAATATGGCAAAAAATATTATACCTAGAGTGGCTACCGGTAGAAATGTATAAACCAATGCTTCCGTGGATTCGGTCGTGGAATGGGATTTCGGGGATGACTTTCGCACTAATTTGTAAATTCCTTAGTATTTTCTTCGTGTTTCTCCAACGGCACCCACTAACTTCCTTCCCCCCAGGCCCGAACCACTCAACCGGACCAAGTGGTTAAATTACCTGGGTGTATCTGCGATAGGGAGTGGTTGCTACAAATAATTTCATTGATTAAATACCCGAATCTGGGAATTGGGATGGACAAAGAGAAGATCTCTCAAACGATTCGTCTCTTGGTACTTGGATCCCCCAACTTCTGGAATGCTCCAAATTCGACTTGAGAATCTAAGTCGGGATCGATACCGGCGAACACGTCTCTGAACAAGGTTCTAGCACCGTGCCAGATGTGTCCGAGGAAGAGAATAAGAGCAGGCGTGGCATGACCAAAAGTAAACCGACCTCGAGGACTACTACGAAAGACACCGTCCGATTTCAAAGTGGCACGATCAAATTCAGAGATCTCGCCTGATTAGGCACGTCTAGCATATTTCTTCACCGTAGCGGGGTCGCTGAAACTAGTTCCATCTAGTTCACCACCATGAGATTCGACAGTTACACCTACTTGTTCAACACTGTATTTTGATTCCGCCCGTCTGAATGGAACATCCGCCCTTACGATGCCTTCCCCGTCGACCAGGACCACCGGGAATGTCTCGAAGAAGGTGGGCATACGGCGCACAAGTAACTCATGACCTTCCTTATCCTTGAAGACGGCGTGCCCTAACCAACCGACAGCTATTCCGTCACCGTTGTCCATAGCACCTGCTCTGAACAATCCACCCTTGGCTGGGTTATTACCAATATAATCATGAAAAGCTGATTTCTCGGGAATTTTGGACCACGCTTCCGATAAACCAGAATTTTCAGCTTTGCTAGCACGGATCCGCCGATCTATCTCTTGCTGAAAATATCCCTGATCCCATTGGTAACGGGTGGGACCAAATAACTCGATTGGAGTGGCGGCGGAGCCGTACCACATAGTCCCAGAAACTACGAAGGCGGCGAAGGAAACGGCAGCGATACTGCTGGACGAAACGGTTTCAACATTCCCCATGCGTAGGGCCTTGTATAACCGTTGGGGGGGACGAACACTAGGATGAAATGGACCGGCTAGTATACCTAAAATACCTGCTGCGATATGGTGAGAAGCTATTCCTCCCGGAGTGAAGGGATCGAAACCCTCAGCTCCCCGAGCCGGATCCACAGGTTGTACTTTACCGGTTAATCCATAGGGGTCCGATACCCAGATACCGGGCCCAAATAAACCAGTTACGTGAAATGCTCCAAAAGCAAAGCGAAGTACTCCTGATAAGAATGAATGAATTCCAAAAATTTTGGGTAGATCGAGGGATGGTTTTCCCGTGCGTTCGTCGCGAAACAAATCCAGGTCCCAATGGACCCGATGCCGGATAGCAGCTAGAAATAATAAACCGGATGGGATAATATGAGCTGCAGCTACACCTTCATAACTCCAGATACCTGCGTCAGTTACGGTATCTCCGGTAATGCTCCAACCCCCCCATGACTTCGTTATTCCGATACGGGTCATGAATGGGATGACGAACATACCCTGTCTCCGCATCGGATCAAGAACAGGATCAGATGGGTCGAAAACCGCTAATTCATACAGAGCCATTGAACCAGCCCAACCAGAGACCGGAGCCGTATGCATTAGATGTACAGAAATTAAGCGACCGGGATCATTTAGTACAACAGTATGAACGCGATACCGAGGCAAACCCGTTGGAAACCCCTTTGTTGAAAATGAATGGACACTACGTGACTTTCTCGCGTCGGAAGCCTGCGCTATAAAGAAGTGGAAGAGACTCTCTTCAATCCTGAATGGAGATCCCACTTGGAATGATACGTGTAAATACATTGGTGTATAGGCGGACGTATCGGTGTGGGGAGCCGAGAATCCCCCCCTCCTAGCGGAGGGAAAGACATAGATATTTTAGCATTTACATCTTTTACGCAACAACGTAGAGATTGGTCCCATCTATCTCGCGGGAAATATTCCACCACCAATCAGATCTCGGATCCCTCGGCTATGTACCACGGATTCCACGAGTAGACGCCTCAAGAGATGCAAATTCATTCCGACTAGACATGTTATAATACAACACAAGCCTCCACTTCCATCGGGTGTTACGCTTTCGTTTAAGAGACAACTACAACTTACTACCGGTTTCCGTATGCCAATTGGTGTTCCGAAGGTGCCCTTTCGTCTACCTGGGGAAGAGGATGCGGTTCGGATTGACGTATAGTGCGACTCGTTAGACATATCGAGTTGTATGGAGCTACTCCCCATCATTTCTCATCCGAGCGATGTGTCTCTATCTCACTCAGACTGATTCTTTGGTAGTCGAACGCGTGAGACTGGAACGAAAGATTCGATAAAAGATCCATCAATCGTCGGAATCCATGGCTAGTTGGAACTAACAGATTCGCCAGGCTTCGGTCGCTAAATCCCGCGAGTCGATGATGACAAGGATAACCACAAGATTGAATGGGACTTGAATTAGTCAGTGAGTCGGGGTGGGGTGCGGGATCTGAAAGATGGAGTGGGGAAAGAGGAAATGAAACTATTTGTTCTACATGTACAAATAATGATCGGATTTATATCTCCCCGAAGTAGAAAATGAGCCTAAAGATTCTTTTGAGAGGGACTCAATTATGAACAAGAAAACATTGGTGGGAGGGGGGGGTGTACCCCCCCCCCCCACCAATTGAGATATGGTTCAAGATGTTTGGGAGACCGAAGAGACGAACCTGAACCATAAATGGAATACTGGAAAATGGATTAGATTGGGAGGGTGAAAGAGGTTTTCATTAACGGTGATACATGAAGTATCTCTTCCTAAGGGATGTAGAACCTGTTTTGCTCCTTCTCGTACCGGACCCATGCTGGTATACCGGAACCACTGGAGCCGTATGCTTCTAACGATGCTCGTACGGTTCCGGAGGAGGGGGGCGCGGAGACCTATCCTGATCAACCGTCTCTATCGAGAGAGGCTTCTTTTTTTGGGTCAGCAAGTGGATGACGAGATTGCAAATCAACCGATTGGTATCATGATGTACTTGAATGGGGAGGACGAAACCAAGGATACGTATTTGTATACAAACTTTCCCGGTGGGGCAGTATTATCAGGAATATCTGTTTATGATGCTACGCAATTTGTTGTACCGGATGCACATACCATTTGCATGGGATTAGCCGCTTCAATGGGATCTTCCATTTCAACCGGAGGAGAGATAACCAAACGTATAGCACTGCCTCACGCTTGGCGCCAATGATTTGTATGGGTCGAAACTATGCCTCCGCCCGATTGCGGTAATAATAGCATGGCACTTAAAACTTGGTGGAATTCTAGGTATGTGTGCAAGGACCGAAGTAGTGAAGCACCGAGATAGTGAAGTGAGTCAGGAAATTCTTCGGTAGGGATTCACCACCAGTAAGTGCATCTACTCTAGCGTCGCAGAAATCCTGGGGTGAGGGATGAATCCCTACAATTTATCCCGAATCGAAGGATCTTGATTCTATCTCCCGTAGAGAATATCCATATAAAACCTTGGGATTGCTGGAAGGGATGAAGCAACGGAACCACCATAGTACTTCTGGTAAGAAAGGGTGGTATATGTAATTTCTAAGAAGCTGGCTCTGGATAAGAGATAAGAACCCCACCCGATTTCTGGAATTGGGATTCTTCCACTTGCAAAATATTTGGTAGTCAGACACGGAGCCGTATGCAGAAGGAGCTGCCCGTACGGTTGTCTTCGGATTGAATTGCAACGATACTGAATCAGGGTTATGATTCATCAACCTGCGAGTTCCCATTATGATGGACAGGCGGGTGAATGTATTATGGAAGCAGAAGAAGTATCGAAACCTTGTGATTGTATTACTAGGGTTCATGTATAAAGAACCGGCAAACCTTTATGGATGATCTCCGAAGACATGGAAAGAGACGTTTTTACGTCAGCGAAAGAAGCCGAAAATCATGGTATTGTAGATCCCGTAGCATCAGAAAACTCTCCAGATTCAAGATTAATTTAGTAACTTCTACTGCTTGGTGGGGAATGTCCGGGACTCACGAGGAGTCTCCCGATATGAACAGGGGAGATCCCTACATTCCGGTACTTTAGGAATCGATACTATTTGGGTGTGGGTATTTACCAAATGTCATTCACGAATATTGATTTGCGGGGGGGGGGGGGGAGGAGCAACACCCAATTCCTCCCTCTCCCAGGTTTATGACTTGTGTGAATCACCGCTATCTCCACCACTTATTCCATCTCCCATATTTTCTATATGAGGTTGCCCGGGAGATAAGGATTCTACCAACTCAATGATTGAGGTGTCCTCCATGGTTAGGAATAGTCCGAACCCCAAAACCCTGCATCTTTTGGATATGCCAACCAATCAACAACTTATTAGGAACGCAAGACAACCAATGGAGATTGGAACAAAATCCCCTGCCCTTCGGGGGTGCCCCCAACGCAGAGGGGTATGTACCAGGGTGTATGTGCGACACGTTTGAATCGTAAACCAAATGATATTGGGGGGTCGGTGTCGCAGCAAGATCCCTTCACTGTAATTAGGCAAAGATCCGTCATCTATATCCTTTACTGAGAGACGAAAATTCATAGTTCTGATTGGTGCAAATCCAATCATCTTAGTGTGAGATGAGAAGCAACTTATCAGTGATACTAAAAAAATCACTAAGCGACGTGGGGATGAGGATATCGATTCCCATATCTCTGCTGGAATCCCTGCAATGGCGGTAGCTTTGCTTTGGGTCAACCATCCAGCCAACTACCGAAGTGAAATACCGTTACTATACAAATAAGTCTTTCTAGGATGAAACTCTTTACCTGATCTCTCAAGTCTTGAGTGGAGCCGGGGATTGGAAACTATACGACTTACCAACAGTAATTCCATTTCCCCCGTCATCGGGAAATCATAGGCTCCGGTGTATAGGAAGGACCCAACTGTCGAGGAAGATACTACGGAAACTTTGGAATCCATAACTCCCTCTGGTGCAACTTCTTTATCAAGAGGCATCTGATCTCGGGGATTTGTGGACGGGAAGGTTAAGGTAGCAAAAGCCATTGGAATCATTATTTTCTACGTCAGATAGGAAAGTCTCTTGCGGGAATTGTTCTTTCAAAAGAATTAAGTGACCAGATTCAGATTCTATTTCAACTATTTCTGATCCTACTAATCCGAATAATTCGGATATCAGGAGTGCGGGAATTGAGAGTTTTGGTGTGCCACCGCGACCGTGCATGCCACCAGATCTACACTTAGCAATTCCGTCTTCTTGCTAGAAGGATGCATCCAGACGGTTCCGATGATATGAGAGAGGTGGGATTCATTCGGGACTGAAGGGGGGGGGGGGGGGTTGTATCACCAGTGTGACAGACAGAGTCCCCAAAGAATAATTTTGATATTTTGTGAGGGTAAACACTCAACGACTAGGGTAAAACGCGGATCTGTGGCTCGGAAACGTCGCAAAAGTATTCCTGAAATTACATCTGGATTTAGGGGAGCTCATTCAAAGCTATTTAGAACGGCGAATCAACAGGAAATGAAAGCATTGGCTTCTGCTTATCGAGATAGGAGTAATCGAAAGAGAGAAATTTGTCGCTTACGGATTGCCCGGATCAATGCAGCAGCACGAGGGAATGGAATTTCTCATAATAGGATGATTCACAATTTATATGAAAATCGAGTTTATCTGAATCGCAAAATACCTGCATAGATAGCTATCCTAGATACTCACTGTTTTTCCGAGATTGCACAACTACCAGTATACGAATCTACTGGTTGAAAATAAGAAACCTCTCCGGATATTGTCTCCCGGAGAGGCGGAACGGACGGTAGTAAACTACAAATATTCCACCCGGAGTATTGGTTCCGACTCCTATTCATTTCTCCATTTAGGGTTAATAGGATCGAGTAGTCGGTTGAATGCCAAATCTTTCAAACTAGAACTTAATTGTCTAGTCGCTAGCAATGCAAGGTCTAATTCTCGTTATTCGAGAACGGTGGCAAAGCTAAAATACGAGCTCTTTTGATTGCGACAGCTATTGAGTGCTGTTGTTTCGGGGTCAACCTACTCATTCATCTGGGTGAAATCCTTCCCTGTTCACTTACAAATCGACGGAGTAAACTTATATTTCTGTAGTCAATAATCTCGTCGGATCGGATGGATGGAGAACGTCTACGCGAAGACTGCTTAGATTTATTCGTGATACCTTTCATGACATTTCCGAAAACTATTGATTATTTTCCAGTTGATTAGAAACAGATCACTTATTTCTTCGACTCTTTGTGAATGGTATGTTTGTAGCAGCAGGGACAGTATCTCCTCGATTCCAATCAAGTAGGTGTATTGCGACGATTCTTACGCGTAGTATATCGAAAAATACCTAGAGATTTGTCGTCAGTCCCTTTTCGGGTGCAACTTGTGCATTCCAAAGCAATAGTTACTCTCGCATCTCTACTTTTAGCCATAGGATTCATTGAAATAAGTGAAGGAAATGGGGGAGGAGTGGATGGGAAGATACCGTCTCAGTAATAAATCATTAATAGAATTCCCGATTTATCGATTTCCAGTAATGAATGGATCGCTCACTGCTCCCCTCACGGAAATCGATCTATTTCTCCCACCTTACTTTTGTTTTGCTCAACCCCCGCCTCCCCCCGACTAGAGAAATGGAAATATCAAGGCATCTGGAAAGAATCGATTTATTTCTATTAGTAAACCGGCTAGCAGCCCAAACCATATCGTAGCCAACACGGGGGCCGTGGAAAGATAAATTTTTACATCTTGCATTGTGAATTCTCCTTCGTTTTTCAATCGACTAGGAAGATGATGTGTCTCTTCCAGTATTTTTACCACGACCAACCCCAGTAAGGGAATCGGATTCTTCCGGTCTGGGAATGATTCGGAGGCGACATCCTCTCGGGACATGGTTACTTCTTAAGTGGGTAGTCAAGTTCTGTGGCTATCAGTTATAATTACTTGGATCACGCGTCTCAATACCGAGAATGCCAGTCGGAGATCGAGACCAATAGGGATGTAGCGCAGTTTGGTAGCGCATTTGTTTTGGGTACAAAATGTCGCAGGTTCAAATCCTGTCATCCCTATTGTTCCCCGTACATCCCAAAATGATATTGGTGAGAAATTGGTGACAAGAGAAATCCATCTGGGTAGATTGTTTGTGTTATTCAACTGATTCCCCCACAAGAGACATTCCATTTATCTTCCTCTCTCCTGGTCGGTGAAAGAACCACTCCGATTAAGAGTCTGATTCTATTCCCGTGTCCGGATGTCCGCAGATTCTGATTAGAATGGAAACTGGCTTACGTGGGGAATGGAGCGCCCTTAGTTCAGTTCGGTAGAACGCAGGTCTCCAAAACCTGATGTCGTAGGTTCAAATCCTACAGGGCGTGTTTCTCCGACTCAAGTCGGTATCAGCTGGTTCGACCAATACCCACACATACTAAGAATTTGCATTTCCCGATCCCTCTGGATTACCAGAGAGATCTTAGGAATGGGAGAAGGATATGGCAAATGAGTCTCCGTCTTCTACCGAATATCTAGTTGGTCGCCACGTCGATATTGCAAATATGCAGTTACAAATAATCCAGCTAGAGTTATTGGGATCAAACCCAACACAATTCCGGATAGCAGTGCTTCAACCATTTGGGTTCACATACATTTAGTACAAATACTTACCGAAAAAGATTCAGGTATTAATTGGTAATAGATGATTGGTAAGTGCGGCGGATCAGTAAGTGCTAATGGGCACTCCTCGTTCCTTCTAAGCTGATACTCTTGTATCATATAAGCCGGATCTTATTCAATCCAACAAATAATACTGAAGTTGAGATTGGTGCGGACGATAGAAAAGCGAAGTGACTCGGTGGAGTAAGCATAGATTTAAGTACCAAATTGATTTAGCAGATAGGTTAGTAGAAAAATAATTGGTTACTCGGAACTATCGAAAGGGGATTCGAAGCTTGGTAGACATATGAGAGCAGTTTATCCGACGAGAAGATCGCGTTTCAGAAGCTGGGAATGGGATCGACAGTTCATCGAAATATCTCCAACCTCTGAATGAGTGGGAGGAATCGAATCTTCCCAGAAAGAGGAACAAGACAAGATTGGATATTAATATCTCAATTATATGTATCAGATACCCCTACATGACCAGGTTCCCCCGAGTTCTCGATGGAGAATCCTATAGTTCTAATGGCAGGATTTGATACGGAAGTCATTCGAAAGAAACTTAGACGTGGTGGGTTAACCACGCGCGTTGAGACTCACCGGAAGCATCGGAACCTCCAATTGAACAATCGGGGAAAAAAAAAGAATCATATTCTTTCCATAGGTTCTCCTAAAACGCGGAGAAAATACTGATAGATTTGTATACTCGGGGGGGAGGGGGGGAATTACGGTTTCTCCGCTCGGTTTATTTACAACTCGTTTATTTATCCGGCGAAATAAGAGGAATATTGCTGCTTCGAGGGGGGGCTAGCTATACTAATCCAGTATGTTTCGGGTATACCCTCGGTATAATAATGACAACTTAACGGGGATCGCTCAGGTATACCGGTAGATTCTCCATCTACTGGTACTCACACCTCTCGGCAAGCAATCCTCCTTAATCCCGCAGGGATATACGGAGCTGAACATGTCTGGGAATACGGGAGAACGTCCTTCTGCTGACATTATTACTAGTATTCGATACTGGGTCATCCATAGCATTACTATACCTTCTCCGTCTATTGCAGGTTGGTTATTCGTCAGTACAGGTTTGGCTTACGACGTTTCTGGAAGTCCCCGCCCAAATGAATATTTTACGGAGAGCCGACAAGAAGTTCCTTTAGTAACTGGCCGCTTCGATTCGCTGGAACAAGCTGATGCATTTACTAGATCTCAGGAGGTACCAACGACTCCAGATAGAACTTATCCGATTTTCACCGTTAGGTGGCTAGCCGTCCACGGACTAGCTGTACCTACAGTTTTTTTTCCAGGCTCTATATCGGCAATGCAATTCATTCAGCGATAATCCCTATATAAGCTATAAATCCACGACGCAACCGAACCCGAATAAACAGAGTGTGGAATTGAATCGTACAAGCCTTTATCGGGGACTCTTATTGATCTTCGTACTTGCCGTCTCATTTTCCAACTACTTCTTCAATTAGAAACTGAAGAGATTTGATAACCCCAATTGGGAAAAACTAAGACCTGATTTATTTGTGACTGTTCGTGTCTCGAGTCGTGACTAAATAATGAAATCAAAAAGGGAGGGGGGTGGGACAAATGGCCAATACCACTGGAAGGATTCCTCTGTGGCTTATAGGTACCGTAGCTGGTATACTCGTGATAGGTCTACTGGGAATATTCTTTCATGGAGCCTATTCGGGATTGGGATCATCCCTCTGAGAATGAATAAGCATTGGGAAATTCTTCCTACTCGCAGGTGAAAAGATGTGCCGGATCCCGGGGGTTCATAGGTCCGGAAACGGGTCAACCCCCTCTTCCGGAGTCTGTTCTACTGCTCCGGGTGCGACAACCCCCCAGCTGTATATGCTACTCCGCCTCAGCAGAGTCAAATTCTGGTACCGTACTCGGGTGAGTAGGTTATTCGATCGATTCTCTCCCGAAGAATCGATCGCAATTGGATGAAGGGGCGGTAATTATTGCAATCATTTGATAAGTATGGGACAGATTCCTACCGGGATTGGGAGGGTGCATATGCTTTTGATAACAAACCAACCCACGAGTCACTCGTCTGATTCTTCGAGAGATCGAGGGATGGGGGGAATCATATCACATTAAATCTCTGGACTCGGGAGGAAGAAGGAAGGACTCGACCTGAGGTTTAAATCCAATTCCAGGTCGATTTCCTCATAGTAAATTGGGGGGAGTACACGGTGGCGGTGGCTCACCCGCCACCACCGATATCGGAATAGAAAAAATAGTTAGCAAAATTGGATATATTTTCTGATACCTGTCGGGGAGACTATTATTGAAAACTTGGTTTCATCACCGAATATGTTTTTGAAGAATTCCAGTTATTCTTACTGCTAACTGGACTCAACCGGCTCCAAATGATACCACAAGAGTTGTACTTATCGCTTCGTTTAGACGTATAGAAGAGGTAGAAATCCAGAATTTGTCTTTGACTCGTCGGATTTACAGTCAATTACCAACCCTTTCCGGATGGTTCACATCCGAAAAGTATGGACTCAGAAATTCATCTCCGCCAATTGGACTTTCTCGAACTGCTTCTTCTTTGACACTGGGAATATCTGGGCCAGAGTAACCGATGCAAGAAAAAGTAGAAGACCTTGAACACGTAATGGATCCTGAAGTACAATCTCTGCCTCTGCTTGACCGAATCCACCCACGTTAGGGTTATTGGTCGATGGTTAATCAGCTTTAATATATTCACCCTCCGAAACGATAAGTTCGGGACCGGGAGGTACAGTATCAACTACTTCACGACCCCCCGATGTCTCTTGGGTAGTGATTTCGTATCCACCCCCCCTCTCCCTACGTGTTATTCTAGTTATCCTTCCCGTCGCCGAAGCGTTGTAAACCGTATTATTGCTTTTACTTCCATCGGGATAGATCTGTCCCCTTCCCCTATTCCCTCCAACATATAGGGGGTATTTTAAAAAGTGTACCTCTTTATCAACGGCAGGATCCGGTGAGAGAATCGGAAATACGATTTCACTATATAGCTTACCCGGAACCGGACCTATTACTATCATGTTCTTTCTATCGGGGCGATAGCTCTGGAACGAAAGTTTACTTAATTTCTCCCTCGCTTCGGTTGGAAGACGATCAGAAGGAGCCAATTCAAACCCTTCGGGTGGGATCGGTACGGCGCCTACATTCAATCCTCCCTTTTTACCATTTGCAAGTACTTATTTTATCTACATATCATAAGGAATCTTAACAACTGCTTCGGACACAGTATTGGGAAGAACAGATTGCGGAACCTCAATATCCACGGGTTTCTTAGCCAAGTGACGATTAGCACATACAATACGTCCAGTTGCTTCTCGTGGATCCTCGTAATTCTATTGCGCAAAAATCGGATATGCATTTGATACGGATGGACGATTCATTCCATCCAGAGTGATCAACATTGGAAATGACAGGGTCAACCACTTCGCCATCCAGTCCTTACTACTTCTCTTTCGCATAGTTCGATTATTAGTATTAGGGTTTCTCACAAATAGATTGTTTCTTGACATCATAGGTAAAATATTACTCCCCTCTTTTGGAGTATTCTGATATCCCGACGATTGCGGGAATTGCAAATTTTTATCCTCCCACTACCCAATACCAGAAGAGGATAATAAAATCCAATTCCTACGAGAAGTGAGTCTACTCCGTTGGATGCAACTGGCAGATACTCGGTGGAGTGATTATCATTCATTCATTGTGTGATAAGTCGCTACGATTGAAGGAGATATACGACTCAAATGGCGAGGAATCCGATATTTGGAGACTGTGTCTGAAATAACCGGGAAGGTTGAGACGAAACAAGAGATTACATATTTGTTGTGAGCGAATCCCAGATGTTCCAGGAGAGAATCTACAACTATTTCCCAACCGTGGGGGGAGTGAAATCCAATACATAAATCCGTTAATGGTGGAGTAGAGAACGCTTTCGTCGTATCATTTAAGCTATAGAATAACTCCCGAATCCAGGAATTTGAAACTGCGAGTCTTTCTTTACCTACTACGAACAAGCAGATCGAGGTGGCAATGCTAATTACGTCGGTTACTAGGTGCGAGATTATCTGGGTGTTTCCCTCGTTACATATTACCACCAATTGAATAGTTTTGTCATACACATCTGTGCCGTAGTCTTGTAATTAGGTATATACAGAGCCTCTCATTGTTTCACCCAACCGGAGTAAGCCTTCTATCTCCTGAAGTCGTTTGAGAGCTACCTCTTCCCGGAAAGAATTAATAAATATTTGTGACTGGAAGGTATTCCACCAATTTCTGATCCGAGGTTCTAGAAACCAATTCTTCAAGACAATTGGAATCGCGGAAGGGAGAAGTAATAGACATCCGATATATTGAATAGGAGCTACTGCTTGATATTTAGCCAATTCAGAATCGTTAAGTACTAATGAACTCGATTGACCCGTCAACTCTGTGTTGAACCTTGATGAAGTACGAGTTATGGACCGTGGCATCAGACTTATAGACTCATAAGCCGTTGTACTACTGGGGGAATCCACTGATTTGCGGACAGAAAATTTATCATTTGAGTTATCATTTATTTGGAGTGACGGAGAAGTTGTGGGACGGTGCCGTGTCCAGGAATCAGGATCATTTGGAGTTGCTTCGATCCGAGCCAATTTCCTATTCATTTGTTCCGTCTTACTCGATTCTCTTGACACATATTTACCCGCAGGAGCCAAAGGATTATCCCCTGGTGGATTTTGCGATAAATCACCAATTATGTTTGGTTTCCTCCCCACCCTGCAGGGATCTAGACGAACCAGTGGAGGCGCTGATTGAAGAGGCAGAGCAACTGGGGGGTGAGATGGAGATGCATCACGGGACCTTTCCTCTGTCGATATTTCTTTCCCACGGGAGGTAGGAGGATAATTCCCGATCAGGAGCAACTGGCGTTGCTTCCTCCTGATAAAGAACTTAAGACTATTCCGAATCTTCGATACAGATATGCTGATCCTACATTCTAAAAGACTCCGATATATAGTAGATAGAGATTTACTAGGTTCTGCATCCGTATGAGCTACCGCAGCCTGTGACGAATCTTCCGTAGATGATATTGTTTCTAGATAATAGGAAGAGTCTTCTCTTACGGATTGTAGTCGCTTACTAGCTTCGTAAGCTCTATCCGGGGAGCGACGTGGGGTATTGTAGAACCACCGGAGGAGTCTCCAACAGTATGATTTCATATATTATTTATATGGTGAGGAGGGGAATTCACGAAGTAAATTACTAAGTGGATGAATCCCCGTAATCGAATCCTCTTTTCTAATTCCCTTCTCTAATCGTCACTATACCATCCTAATTTCCTTCCCTCATCTCATTCGCTTCTTCTAGGAACCTCCGGATCGGTCGAAATATTAGAATCCCTCGATTGATACACGTGAAAAACGAGCAAGTTCAGCAGCTTTTTCTTCTGTTTCTCCCGACGCCGAATCCTCACCAATCCGGGTTAGGGGAATGTCTTGCCGACCCCTCATCTTCAAGTAAAGGACTCGACGAGGATAGAAACCTCCTCGAATTTCCAATTTAACTGCTTGTATATCTCTCATTGCAAATTGGATACAAATACGACGGTTTCCCCCGGGGAAACCCCAGCGAGAAATGGGGAAGATTCCTTCTCATTTATCAAATGAATTGTAGCCGCTACCCACATCCCGAAATATCGTACGCCACGGATAAAATCCAGGGAAGAGACCCGCGATACCATAGAAACACATCACAATACCTTGTGGAATGAAAACAATCTGTCCAGATGGAAGTGTGGGGATTAAATCTTCACCAATATAACTAGAGATTCCAACCGCCGGAAAACCCATTGCGCCACGAACCGGGATACGGGCCCAACACAAATTACTGAATCTACGAGAACCTCTTGGAGAATCTACTCGAAACCATTCGGATTGACGATTCATTAATACTCCCTCCAGAAATTGCCTTGTTGGAATGAATCAGCCGCTTATATTGTTATTGGTCCCACCTCTACCCTACCCCCCCCCCCCCTCCCCGAATAGATGCAGATACAGATACAGCCGATGCTTCGACATCACTTCATTTTGAAAAGGATTCTTGGAAGGGATTCTGTTTCCGAGAAGTTTAGAACATTTTCCACTGTTTTGGTGCGTAGGTGGGGGTCGCTAAGATCTATATGTCTTAGCAACGATGGAACGATCCACGTCTCACTTATCCATAAGGGGAAAGTGAGATATAGATTGAGATGACGTTAAAGATTCCCAAGTGCTAAAACAAGTGCTCAAATAAAATAACCGCCGGTGAAGCTATGTGGAAAGAATATATCCGACCGAATCAAAAGCAAGAGTAGTAGTCGTAATTGATCGATCCTATGGAACAATTTCCGTGAGATAGTGTACAGAACAAGAAATTGTAGAATTTCGTCCCGTTCTATATAAATAAACAGAGATATCATTGTAATTGCCGGAAAGACCGAACCTACTAGGGGTACAGAAATGGAAGGTAAATAGGACGCTGTCGTAATGGAATCACCTCAAGTAAGAAAGATATGACACAGATAGATGTATCTATAATGACATTATATTGTTATTTTTATCTTTTATCCCCAATGTCTAATAATAGTCTCCTTATCTCACGTAGAAAGGAAGTTTTTATACATTCGATATATCGAGACAGTTACTCGGAAATTGCTACGAAATCCATATTGTTTCCGGTAAGGTATCTGATTCCAGCTCCGATCAACTGACTCAATGAATCTGCAGACATCCGCGGTGTCTACTTCGTCGAATCAGGCGCACAGCAGAGTCCGAAATTATACCGATGGTTAATCTCGATTTCTTACTGAGGTATAATTGCATTGTGGCATAATTTGCATGGCGTGATATCAGAGAAGGATAGAAAAGTATTGTTACGACGGTTCGCTGAATAAATTCCTCTCATTGGAGAGGTAGAGAGATTAGTAGGACAACCCCGAATTGATAATTCCTAACTTGATTAATGAGAAGGAGGGAGAGTGATAGAAACGGGGGTTTAACCGAATGGGGGGAAAGGAGGTTCAATTCCTTTTACAAGGAGCTGAAGAATAAAGCTCAGATATCTCACTCGGAACACCTTTTAGAGGATTACGTGGAACAATTGAATCGGGTGATCCATGATCAAATAAAGATTCAGCTACTTGAAAGCCATCGGGTATCTTCTGACGCAGTGTTTGTTCAATCACCCTTTTCCCAGCAAATGCTATGTATGCTTTGGACTCAGCAATAATTACGTCCCCTAACGTACCAGAACTAGCAGTAACACCACCCGTAGTTGGATAGGTAGGAACCGATATATATAATAATCCCTTCTGAACCTGATGTATTTGTGGGACGGGAGGAATCTTAGCCATCTGCATCAGACTCAACGTCCCTTCTTGCGTACGTGCTCCGCCGGAAGCACAGATAATAACTAGTGGAAGGGATTGATCCGTGGCACATTCGATTGAGCGGGTAATCTTTTCACCTACCACAGAACCCATACTTCCCCCGTGGATTGAAAGTCCGTAACACCAAGCGCAATAGGTGTCCCGTTTAGACATCCCACCCCTGTCTGAACAGCATCAGTTAAACCCGTTCGTTTCTGGGAGTTGATGATGCGACTTCCATGAGAATCCCCGTCAGAGAAACCTGGAACATCTTATGCAGTCATGTCTTCATCCATGGGAATCCAAGTGTCACGATCGATCGGAAGTTCGATTCTTTCTGTACTAGTCATTGGGGGGTGATAGCCGCACTCCTCACAAATATTTTTATTTTGTTTTGGGAATCTCACGTAAAGCATGTTACCGCAGTTGTCACACCGAGTCCACAACCCCCTGTCGGTATCAATGCTTATGTCTCTATTCCTTCCTCTCTCACTCAAAACGTAACCCTTTGTGGCTTTTTCGAGGAAAGCCCCGATCAATCCACCAAATTCGCGTTTATCTTCGAACCGATTTCTCACAGACATAGGAATTTCCTCATTCATTTCTTCTCCTTCGCTTCGGAGGTAAAAACAGTCGATTCTATTAGATTTCATTTCATCAATGAGATAGACACAGAGATGGAGAAATCATTTCTGAACTATCAGGATCAGCGTCTGTTCGGAATAGGCGTCGAATCGAGACTGACTCCGAATCCGATAACTAATTGGCAATTGACTGATCATCTATTTGATCAATCATATGTTAGAACCCCACAAATAATTATCCAATAACACTTCGTGGAAATAGTTGTGTCGTGTACTGAGAGGCACTGAATCATTTCCTTACTACTCGAGTCTCTGCAGCTCGTATTCCACCTCTCCTATGCAAATTGGGGGGGATTCGAACCCCCGTCCCCATGGATCGGAACCATGTGCTCTCATCCGCTGAGCTACCAACTCCGATCCGTGGCATATCGGGAGTATGGAGGGGAATGTTCCTTCTCCCTATACTCCCTGTTCGCCCCACGAATCCTACCGAATGAATGAGATTCCCGAATAGTTACGGAAATTACAATGTATCAATTGTGTCGAATTCAAATTTGATCTGTTTCCATACCTCGCAAGCAGCAGCCAATTCGGGACTCCACTTACTAGCTTCGCGGATAATCTCGTTACCTTCACGAGCAAGATCACGTCCCTCATTACGAGCTTGTACACAAGCCTCCAATGCAACTCGATTAGCTACGGCGCCTGGTGCGTTTCCCCAGGGGTGTCCCAAGGTTCCTCCGCCGAACTGTGAGACAGAATCATCTCCGAAGATTTCAGTTAGAGCGGGCATATGCCAGACATGGATACCTCCCGAGGCTACGGGAAATACACCTGGCATGGATACCCAATCCTGAGTGAAATATATACCACGGCTTCGGTCTTTCTCGATATAATCGTCGCGTAGCAAATCGACGAAACCCAGTGTGACTTCTCGTTCTCCCTCCAGTTTACCCACTACGGTCCCGGCGTGGATATGATCCCCGCCGGACATACGCAATGCTTTGGCTAGGACACGAAAATGGATACCGTGATTTCTCTGTCTATCGATAACAGCATGCATCGCGCGGTGGATATGAAGCAGTAGCCCATTATCTCGACAATAAAAGGCCAAGCTAGTATTTGCAGTGAAGCCTCCCGTCAAATAATCATGCATGACGATGGGTGCTCCCGATTCTCTAGCAAAGACTGCTCTTTTCATCATTTCCTCACACGTACCCGCAGTGGCATTTAGATAATGTCCTTTTATTTCGCCCGTTTCGGCCTGAGCCTTGAAAAGAGCTTCTGCCACAAACAGGAACCGGTCCCTCCAACGCATGAATGGTTGAGAATTTACGTTCTCATCATCCTTCGTAAAATCAAGTCCGCCACGGAGACATTCGTAAACAGCCCTGCCATAGTTTTTAGCAGATAAGCCCAATTTTGGCTTGATTGTACATCCCAGCAAGGGACGACCATATTTGTTCAGTTTATCCCTTTCGACTTGGATACCGTGAGGCGGCCCAATGAAAGTCTTGGAATAAGCAGGAGGAATTCTCAGATCCTCCAAACGTAGAGCTCGTGGGGCTTTAAATCCAAATACGTTACCTACAATGGAAGTGAACATATTGGTGACGGAACCCTCTTCAAATAGATCCAAAGGATAAGCTACATATGCGATATATTGATTCTCTCCCCAGCAACGGGTTCGATGTCGTAGCATCGACCCTTGTAACGATCGAGACTAGTCAGTCCATCCGTCCACACAGTGGTCCACGTACCTGTGGAAGATTCTGCAGCTACTGCAGCTCCAGCTTCCTCAGGCGGTACCCCGGGTTGCGGAGTCATCCGGAAGGCTGCCAAGATGTCAGTATCTTTGGTCTCATAATCGGGAGTATAGTAAGTTAGTCGATAATCTTTAACACCAGCTTTGAACCCAATACCTGTTTTAGTCTCTGTTTGTGGTGACATGAGTCCCTCCTTACAATTCAATTAGTAAATCCTGCAAGGATGAGATCTGCTCGACATAGATGGAAGAATTCAACGTGAAGCGTGGAATAGGTCCTGATAGATTCGACTCGAGACGTTTGTCGAAACTCTACCTCAAGCATGGGACATTAGTATTTTATAATACGTCCCACATGTAATGCAACTGACTCTGGTTGTTTCGCACGGAAATTGCTTGAAGAATTAGATCGTAATACATCTCGATACATTGACTCGGGAATCTTTTCGTGGTTAGACTGGTCAGTAGAAGCAAAAAAGGGGATTGAATTCGATATCTGGTTCGCTTTGCGAATAGACGGGGGAAAAAAGGGGATTCGACGAATGAGATGTAGCAATCACATCTAACTAGATGGACCAACTCGTGGGTATCGCGCTCTTTTGCCTCCGACCCATATGTGGAGAGGAGGAAATCAAATCCTACAGTACCTGTCACCCATCTGGATGGATCGGAATCGACTTCCGAGGAAGCAAATGATATGTTTGAAAAAGGGGGAGAAGGGTGTGGAACTAGTAACTCCCCACCATCAACCAATTAGCAATGAAATGCCAGATGGTTCTGCCAATTCGACAATCAAATGAAGATAATACACCAAAACAGTTACGAAAACCAGTTCTTCTGCTTTTGGAATTTCTAAATCAGTGGAGAGAAATGTGGGATATATTACCCAGATCATTGGACCAGTATCGGATGTGTCTTTCCCTCCAGGTAAAATGCCCAATATCTACAACTCTTCGATGGTTAAGGGGAAAAACCCGGCGGGTCAAGAGATTAATGTTACTCGTGAGGTGCAACAATTACCGGGTAATAATGAAGTCAGAGCCGTAGCTATGAGTGCTACAGATGGTCTGATGAGAGGTATGGGCGTCGTCGATACAGGAGCTCCTCTCAGTGTTCCTGTTGGTGAAATTACTCCTGGTTGAATCTCTAATGTCCCTGGTGAACCCGTCGATGACTTGGGTCCCGTAGATATTGGTACGACGTCCCCCATTCATAGATCCGCTCCGGCATTTACGCAGTTGGATACTAAATTATCTATATTTGAGACGGGGATTAAAGTCGCGGATCTTTTGGCTCCCTATCGTCGAGGAGGAAAGATTGGATCATTTGGAGGAGCTGGAGTGGGAAAAACGGTTCCTATCACGGAATCAATTAACAACATCGCCAAGGCTCACGGAGGTGTATCTGTATTTGGTGGGGTGGGGGAACGCACCCGTGAGGGTAATGATCTTTACATGGAAACGAAGGAATCGAAAGTTATTAATGAACAAGATATATCAGAATCGAAGGTGGCTCCAGTTCATGGTCAGATGAATGAACCACCAGGAGCTCGTATGAGAGTTGGTTCAACTGCTCTGACAATGGCTGAATATTTCCGAGATGTGAACAAGCAAGATGTCCTTTTATCTATCGACAACATATTTCGTTTTGTCCAAGCAGGATCAGAAGTTTCTGCTTTATTGGGTAGAATGCCTTCCGCCGTGGGTCATCAACCAACTCTTAGTACAGAAACGGGATCCCCACAAGAGAGAATTACTTCTACCAAGGAAGGATCGATAACTTCTATTCAAGCTGTTTATGTACCTGCAGATGATTCGACTGACCCAGCTCCTGCTACAACATTTGCACACCCAGATGCTACCACTGTGCTTTCGAGAGGACTAGCAGCTAAAGGTATTTATCCGGCTGTAGATCCCTTGGATTCGACTTCAACCATGTTACAACCCTGGATTGTGGGTGAAGAGCATTACGAAACCGCACAAGGGGTTAAACAGACTTTACAGCGTTATAAGGAATTGCAAGATATTATAGCTATTCCCGGACTGGATGAATCGTCAGAAGAGGACCGTCTAACGGTAGCTCGGGCTCGGAAGATAGAACGTTTCTTATCACAACCCTTCCTCGTAGCAGAAGTATTTACTGGTTCGCCAGGGAAATATGTTAGTTTAACAGAAACCACTAAGGGATTTCA
>NW_028239457.1:12500-58890 GCF_047967505.1 Dipteris shenzhenensis | reverse complement strand
GAACAGGGAGTATAGGGAGAAGGAACATTCCCCTCCATACTCCCGATATGCCACGGATCGGAGTTGGTAGCTCAGCGGATGAGAGCACATGGTTCCGATCCATGGGGACGGGGGTTCGAATCCCCCCCAATTTGCATAGGAGAGGTGGAATACGAGCTGCAGAGACTCGAGTAGTAAGGAAATGATTCAGTGCCTCTCAGTACACGACACAACTATTTCCACGAAGTGTTATTGGATAATTATTTGTGGGGTTCTAACATATGATTGATCAAATAGATGATCAGTCAATTGCCAATTAGTTATCGGATTCGGAGTCAGTCTCGATTCGACGCCTATTCCGAACAGACGCTGATCCTGATAGTTCAGAAATGATTTCTCCATCTCTGTGTCTATCTCATTGATGAAATGAAATCTAATAGAATCGACTGTTTTTACCTCCGAAGCGAAGGAGAAGAAATGAATGAGGAAATTCCTATGTCTGTGAGAAATCGGTTCGAAGATAAACGCGAATTTGGTGGATTGATCGGGGCTTTCCTCGAAAAAGCCACAAAGGGTTACGTTTTGAGTGAGAGAGGAAGGAATAGAGACATAAGCATTGATACCGACAGGGGGTTGTGGACTCGGTGTGACAACTGCGGTAACATGCTTTACGTGAGATTCCCAAAACAAAATAAAAATATTTGTGAGGAGTGCGGCTATCACCCCCCAATGACTAGTACAGAAAGAATCGAACTTCCGATCGATCGTGACACTTGGATTCCCATGGATGAAGACATGACTGCATAAGATGTTCCAGGTTTCTCTGACGGGGATTCTCATGGAAGTCGCATCATCAACTCCCAGAAACGAACGGGTTTAACTGATGCTGTTCAGACAGGGGTGGGATGTCTAAACGGGACACCTATTGCGCTTGGTGTTACGGACTTTCAATCCACGGGGGGAAGTATGGGTTCTGTGGTAGGTGAAAAGATTACCCGCTCAATCGAATGTGCCACGGATCAATCCCTTCCACTAGTTATTATCTGTGCTTCCGGCGGAGCACGTACGCAAGAAGGGACGTTGAGTCTGATGCAGATGGCTAAGATTCCTCCCGTCCCACAAATACATCAGGTTCAGAAGGGATTATTATATATATCGGTTCCTACCTATCCAACTACGGGTGGTGTTACTGCTAGTTCTGGTACGTTAGGGGACGTAATTATTGCTGAGTCCAAAGCATACATAGCATTTGCTGGGAAAAGGGTGATTGAACAAACACTGCGTCAGAAGATACCCGATGGCTTTCAAGTAGCTGAATCTTTATTTGATCATGGATCACCCGATTCAATTGTTCCACGTAATCCTCTAAAAGGTGTTCCGAGTGAGATATCTGAGCTTTATTCTTCAGCTCCTTGTAAAAGGAATTGAACCTCCTTTCCCCCCATTCGGTTAAACCCCCGTTTCTATCACTCTCCCTCCTTCTCATTAATCAAGTTAGGAATTATCAATTCGGGGTTGTCCTACTAATCTCTCTACCTCTCCAATGAGAGGAATTTATTCAGCGAACCGTCGTAACAATACTTTTCTATCCTTCTCTGATATCACGCCATGCAAATTATGCCACAATGCAATTATACCTCAGTAAGAAATCGAGATTAACCATCGGTATAATTTCGGACTCTGCTGTGCGCCTGATTCGACGAAGTAGACACCGCGGATGTCTGCAGATTCATTGAGTCAGTTGATCGGAGCTGGAATCAGATACCTTACCGGAAACAATATGGATTTCGTAGCAATTTCCGAGTAACTGTCTCGATATATCGAATGTATAAAAACTTCCTTTCTACGTGAGATAAGGAGACTATTATTAGACATTGGGGGATAAAAGATAAAAATAACAATATAATGTCATTATAGATACATCTATCTGTGTCATATCTTTCTTACTTGAGGTGATTCCATTACGACAGCGTCCTATTTACCTTCCATTTCTGTACCCCTAGTAGGTTCGGTCTTTCCGGCAATTACAATGATATCTCTGTTTATTTATATAGAACGGGACGAAATTCTACAATTTCTTGTTCTGTACACTATCTCACGGAAATTGTTCCATAGGATCGATCAATTACGACTACTACTCTTGCTTTTGATTCGGTCGGATATATTCTTTCCACATAGCTTCACCGGCGGTTATTTTATTTGAGCACTTGTTTTAGCACTTGGGAATCTTTAACGTCATCTCAATCTATATCTCACTTTCCCCTTATGGATAAGTGAGACGTGGATCGTTCCATCGTTGCTAAGACATATAGATCTTAGCGACCCCCACCTACGCACCAAAACAGTGGAAAATGTTCTAAACTTCTCGGAAACAGAATCCCTTCCAAGAATCCTTTTCAAAATGAAGTGATGTCGAAGCATCGGCTGTATCTGTATCTGCATCTATTCGGGGAGGGGGGGGGGGGGTAGGGTAGAGGTGGGACCAATAACAATATAAGCGGCTGATTCATTCCAACAAGGCAATTTCTGGAGGGAGTATTAATGAATCGTCAATCCGAATGGTTTCGAGTAGATTCTCCAAGAGGTTCTCGTAGATTCAGTAATTTGTGTTGGGCCCGTATCCCGGTTCGTGGCGCAATGGGTTTTCCGGCGGTTGGAATCTCTAGTTATATTGGTGAAGATTTAATCCCCACACTTCCATCTGGACAGATTGTTTTCATTCCACAAGGTATTGTGATGTGTTTCTATGGTATCGCGGGTCTCTTCCCTGGATTTTATCCGTGGCGTACGATATTTCGGGATGTGGGTAGCGGCTACAATTCATTTGATAAATGAGAAGGAATCTTCCCCATTTCTCGCTGGGGTTTCCCCGGGGGAAACCGTCGTATTTGTATCCAATTTGCAATGAGAGATATACAAGCAGTTAAATTGGAAATTCGAGGAGGTTTCTATCCTCGTCGAGTCCTTTACTTGAAGATGAGGGGTCGGCAAGACATTCCCCTAACCCGGATTGGTGAGGATTCGGCGTCGGGAGAAACAGAAGAAAAAGCTGCTGAACTTGCTCGTTTTTCACGTGTATCAATCGAGGGATTCTAATATTTCGACCGATCCGGAGGTTCCTAGAAGAAGCGAATGAGATGAGGGAAGGAAATTAGGATGGTATAGTGACGATTAGAGAAGGGAATTAGAAAAGAGGATTCGATTACGGGGATTCATCCACTTAGTAATTTACTTCGTGAATTCCCCTCCTCACCATATAAATAATATATGAAATCATACTGTTGGAGACTCCTCCGGTGGTTCTACAATACCCCACGTCGCTCCCCGGATAGAGCTTACGAAGCTAGTAAGCGACTACAATCCGTAAGAGAAGACTCTTCCTATTATCTAGAAACAATATCATCTACGGAAGATTCGTCACAGGCTGCGGTAGCTCATACGGATGCAGAACCTAGTAAATCTCTATCTACTATATATCGGAGTCTTTTAGAATGTAGGATCAGCATATCTGTATCGAAGATTCGGAATAGTCTTAAGTTCTTTATCAGGAGGAAGCAACGCCAGTTGCTCCTGATCGGGAATTATCCTCCTACCTCCCGTGGGAAAGAAATATCGACAGAGGAAAGGTCCCGTGATGCATCTCCATCTCACCCCCCAGTTGCTCTGCCTCTTCAATCAGCGCCTCCACTGGTTCGTCTAGATCCCTGCAGGGTGGGGAGGAAACCAAACATAATTGGTGATTTATCGCAAAATCCACCAGGGGATAATCCTTTGGCTCCTGCGGGTAAATATGTGTCAAGAGAATCGAGTAAGACGGAACAAATGAATAGGAAATTGGCTCGGATCGAAGCAACTCCAAATGATCCTGATTCCTGGACACGGCACCGTCCCACAACTTCTCCGTCACTCCAAATAAATGATAACTCAAATGATAAATTTTCTGTCCGCAAATCAGTGGATTCCCCCAGTAGTACAACGGCTTATGAGTCTATAAGTCTGATGCCACGGTCCATAACTCGTACTTCATCAAGGTTCAACACAGAGTTGACGGGTCAATCGAGTTCATTAGTACTTAACGATTCTGAATTGGCTAAATATCAAGCAGTAGCTCCTATTCAATATATCGGATGTCTATTACTTCTCCCTTCCGCGATTCCAATTGTCTTGAAGAATTGGTTTCTAGAACCTCGGATCAGAAATTGGTGGAATACCTTCCAGTCACAAATATTTATTAATTCTTTCCGGGAAGAGGTAGCTCTCAAACGACTTCAGGAGATAGAAGGCTTACTCCGGTTGGGTGAAACAATGAGAGGCTCTGTATATACCTAATTACAAGACTACGGCACAGATGTGTATGACAAAACTATTCAATTGGTGGTAATATGTAACGAGGGAAACACCCAGATAATCTCGCACCTAGTAACCGACGTAATTAGCATTGCCACCTCGATCTGCTTGTTCGTAGTAGGTAAAGAAAGACTCGCAGTTTCAAATTCCTGGATTCGGGAGTTATTCTATAGCTTAAATGATACGACGAAAGCGTTCTCTACTCCACCATTAACGGATTTATGTATTGGATTTCACTCCCCCCACGGTTGGGAAATAGTTGTAGATTCTCTCCTGGAACATCTGGGATTCGCTCACAACAAATATGTAATCTCTTGTTTCGTCTCAACCTTCCCGGTTATTTCAGACACAGTCTCCAAATATCGGATTCCTCGCCATTTGAGTCGTATATCTCCTTCAATCGTAGCGACTTATCACACAATGAATGAATGATAATCACTCCACCGAGTATCTGCCAGTTGCATCCAACGGAGTAGACTCACTTCTCGTAGGAATTGGATTTTATTATCCTCTTCTGGTATTGGGTAGTGGGAGGATAAAAATTTGCAATTCCCGCAATCGTCGGGATATCAGAATACTCCAAAAGAGGGGAGTAATATTTTACCTATGATGTCAAGAAACAATCTATTTGTGAGAAACCCTAATACTAATAATCGAACTATGCGAAAGAGAAGTAGTAAGGACTGGATGGCGAAGTGGTTGACCCTGTCATTTCCAATGTTGATCACTCTGGATGGAATGAATCGTCCATCCGTATCAAATGCATATCCGATTTTTGCGCAATAGAATTACGAGGATCCACGAGAAGCAACTGGACGTATTGTATGTGCTAATCGTCACTTGGCTAAGAAACCCGTGGATATTGAGGTTCCGCAATCTGTTCTTCCCAATACTGTGTCCGAAGCAGTTGTTAAGATTCCTTATGATATGTAGATAAAATAAGTACTTGCAAATGGTAAAAAGGGAGGATTGAATGTAGGCGCCGTACCGATCCCACCCGAAGGGTTTGAATTGGCTCCTTCTGATCGTCTTCCAACCGAAGCGAGGGAGAAATTAAGTAAACTTTCGTTCCAGAGCTATCGCCCCGATAGAAAGAACATGATAGTAATAGGTCCGGTTCCGGGTAAGCTATATAGTGAAATCGTATTTCCGATTCTCTCACCGGATCCTGCCGTTGATAAAGAGGTACACTTTTTAAAATACCCCCTATATGTTGGAGGGAATAGGGGAAGGGGACAGATCTATCCCGATGGAAGTAAAAGCAATAATACGGTTTACAACGCTTCGGCGACGGGAAGGATAACTAGAATAACACGTAGGGAGAGGGGGGGTGGATACGAAATCACTACCCAAGAGACATCGGGGGGTCGTGAAGTAGTTGATACTGTACCTCCCGGTCCCGAACTTATCGTTTCGGAGGGTGAATATATTAAAGCTGATTAACCATCGACCAATAACCCTAACGTGGGTGGATTCGGTCAAGCAGAGGCAGAGATTGTACTTCAGGATCCATTACGTGTTCAAGGTCTTCTACTTTTTCTTGCATCGGTTACTCTGGCCCAGATATTCCCAGTGTCAAAGAAGAAGCAGTTCGAGAAAGTCCAATTGGCGGAGATGAATTTCTGAGTCCATACTTTTCGGATGTGAACCATCCGGAAAGGGTTGGTAATTGACTGTAAATCCGACGAGTCAAAGACAAATTCTGGATTTCTACCTCTTCTATACGTCTAAACGAAGCGATAAGTACAACTCTTGTGGTATCATTTGGAGCCGGTTGAGTCCAGTTAGCAGTAAGAATAACTGGAATTCTTCAAAAACATATTCGGTGATGAAACCAAGTTTTCAATAATAGTCTCCCCGACAGGTATCAGAAAATATATCCAATTTTGCTAACTATTTTTTCTATTCCGATATCGGTGGTGGCGGGTGAGCCACCGCCACCGTGTACTCCCCCCAATTTACTATGAGGAAATCGACCTGGAATTGGATTTAAACCTCAGGTCGAGTCCTTCCTTCTTCCTCCCGAGTCCAGAGATTTAATGTGATATGATTCCCCCCATCCCTCGATCTCTCGAAGAATCAGACGAGTGACTCGTGGGTTGGTTTGTTATCAAAAGCATATGCACCCTCCCAATCCCGGTAGGAATCTGTCCCATACTTATCAAATGATTGCAATAATTACCGCCCCTTCATCCAATTGCGATCGATTCTTCGGGAGAGAATCGATCGAATAACCTACTCACCCGAGTACGGTACCAGAATTTGACTCTGCTGAGGCGGAGTAGCATATACAGCTGGGGGGTTGTCGCACCCGGAGCAGTAGAACAGACTCCGGAAGAGGGGGTTGACCCGTTTCCGGACCTATGAACCCCCGGGATCCGGCACATCTTTTCACCTGCGAGTAGGAAGAATTTCCCAATGCTTATTCATTCTCAGAGGGATGATCCCAATCCCGAATAGGCTCCATGAAAGAATATTCCCAGTAGACCTATCACGAGTATACCAGCTACGGTACCTATAAGCCACAGAGGAATCCTTCCAGTGGTATTGGCCATTTGTCCCACCCCCCTCCCTTTTTGATTTCATTATTTAGTCACGACTCGAGACACGAACAGTCACAAATAAATCAGGTCTTAGTTTTTCCCAATTGGGGTTATCAAATCTCTTCAGTTTCTAATTGAAGAAGTAGTTGGAAAATGAGACGGCAAGTACGAAGATCAATAAGAGTCCCCGATAAAGGCTTGTACGATTCAATTCCACACTCTGTTTATTCGGGTTCGGTTGCGTCGTGGATTTATAGCTTATATAGGGATTATCGCTGAATGAATTGCATTGCCGATATAGAGCCTGGAAAAAAAACTGTAGGTACAGCTAGTCCGTGGACGGCTAGCCACCTAACGGTGAAAATCGGATAAGTTCTATCTGGAGTCGTTGGTACCTCCTGAGATCTAGTAAATGCATCAGCTTGTTCCAGCGAATCGAAGCGGCCAGTTACTAAAGGAACTTCTTGTCGGCTCTCCGTAAAATATTCATTTGGGCGGGGACTTCCAGAAACGTCGTAAGCCAAACCTGTACTGACGAATAACCAACCTGCAATAGACGGAGAAGGTATAGTAATGCTATGGATGACCCAGTATCGAATACTAGTAATAATGTCAGCAGAAGGACGTTCTCCCGTATTCCCAGACATGTTCAGCTCCGTATATCCCTGCGGGATTAAGGAGGATTGCTTGCCGAGAGGTGTGAGTACCAGTAGATGGAGAATCTACCGGTATACCTGAGCGATCCCCGTTAAGTTGTCATTATTATACCGAGGGTATACCCGAAACATACTGGATTAGTATAGCTAGCCCCCCCTCGAAGCAGCAATATTCCTCTTATTTCGCCGGATAAATAAACGAGTTGTAAATAAACCGAGCGGAGAAACCGTAATTCCCCCCCTCCCCCCCGAGTATACAAATCTATCAGTATTTTCTCCGCGTTTTAGGAGAACCTATGGAAAGAATATGATTCTTTTTTTTTCCCCGATTGTTCAATTGGAGGTTCCGATGCTTCCGGTGAGTCTCAACGCGCGTGGTTAACCCACCACGTCTAAGTTTCTTTCGAATGACTTCCGTATCAAATCCTGCCATTAGAACTATAGGATTCTCCATCGAGAACTCGGGGGAACCTGGTCATGTAGGGGTATCTGATACATATAATTGAGATATTAATATCCAATCTTGTCTTGTTCCTCTTTCTGGGAAGATTCGATTCCTCCCACTCATTCAGAGGTTGGAGATATTTCGATGAACTGTCGATCCCATTCCCAGCTTCTGAAACGCGATCTTCTCGTCGGATAAACTGCTCTCATATGTCTACCAAGCTTCGAATCCCCTTTCGATAGTTCCGAGTAACCAATTATTTTTCTACTAACCTATCTGCTAAATCAATTTGGTACTTAAATCTATGCTTACTCCACCGAGTCACTTCGCTTTTCTATCGTCCGCACCAATCTCAACTTCAGTATTATTTGTTGGATTGAATAAGATCCGGCTTATATGATACAAGAGTATCAGCTTAGAAGGAACGAGGAGTGCCCATTAGCACTTACTGATCCGCCGCACTTACCAATCATCTATTACCAATTAATACCTGAATCTTTTTCGGTAAGTATTTGTACTAAATGTATGTGAACCCAAATGGTTGAAGCACTGCTATCCGGAATTGTGTTGGGTTTGATCCCAATAACTCTAGCTGGATTATTTGTAACTGCATATTTGCAATATCGACGTGGCGACCAACTAGATATTCGGTAGAAGACGGAGACTCATTTGCCATATCCTTCTCCCATTCCTAAGATCTCTCTGGTAATCCAGAGGGATCGGGAAATGCAAATTCTTAGTATGTGTGGGTATTGGTCGAACCAGCTGATACCGACTTGAGTCGGAGAAACACGCCCTGTAGGATTTGAACCTACGACATCAGGTTTTGGAGACCTGCGTTCTACCGAACTGAACTAAGGGCGCTCCATTCCCCACGTAAGCCAGTTTCCATTCTAATCAGAATCTGCGGACATCCGGACACGGGAATAGAATCAGACTCTTAATCGGAGTGGTTCTTTCACCGACCAGGAGAGAGGAAGATAAATGGAATGTCTCTTGTGGGGGAATCAGTTGAATAACACAAACAATCTACCCAGATGGATTTCTCTTGTCACCAATTTCTCACCAATATCATTTTGGGATGTACGGGGAACAATAGGGATGACAGGATTTGAACCTGCGACATTTTGTACCCAAAACAAATGCGCTACCAAACTGCGCTACATCCCTATTGGTCTCGATCTCCGACTGGCATTCTCGGTATTGAGACGCGTGATCCAAGTAATTATAACTGATAGCCACAGAACTTGACTACCCACTTAAGAAGTAACCATGTCCCGAGAGGATGTCGCCTCCGAATCATTCCCAGACCGGAAGAATCCGATTCCCTTACTGGGGTTGGTCGTGGTAAAAATACTGGAAGAGACACATCATCTTCCTAGTCGATTGAAAAACGAAGGAGAATTCACAATGCAAGATGTAAAAATTTATCTTTCCACGGCCCCCGTGTTGGCTACGATATGGTTTGGGCTGCTAGCCGGTTTACTAATAGAAATAAATCGATTCTTTCCAGATGCCTTGATATTTCCATTTCTCTAGTCGGGGGGAGGCGGGGGTTGAGCAAAACAAAAGTAAGGTGGGAGAAATAGATCGATTTCCGTGAGGGGAGCAGTGAGCGATCCATTCATTACTGGAAATCGATAAATCGGGAATTCTATTAATGATTTATTACTGAGACGGTATCTTCCCATCCACTCCTCCCCCATTTCCTTCACTTATTTCAATGAATCCTATGGCTAAAAGTAGAGATGCGAGAGTAACTATTGCTTTGGAATGCACAAGTTGCACCCGAAAAGGGACTGACGACAAATCTCTAGGTATTTTTCGATATACTACGCGTAAGAATCGTCGCAATACACCTACTTGATTGGAATCGAGGAGATACTGTCCCTGCTGCTACAAACATACCATTCACAAAGAGTCGAAGAAATAAGTGATCTGTTTCTAATCAACTGGAAAATAATCAATAGTTTTCGGAAATGTCATGAAAGGTATCACGAATAAATCTAAGCAGTCTTCGCGTAGACGTTCTCCATCCATCCGATCCGACGAGATTATTGACTACAGAAATATAAGTTTACTCCGTCGATTTGTAAGTGAACAGGGAAGGATTTCACCCAGATGAATGAGTAGGTTGACCCCGAAACAACAGCACTCAATAGCTGTCGCAATCAAAAGAGCTCGTATTTTAGCTTTGCCACCGTTCTCGAATAACGAGAATTAGACCTTGCATTGCTAGCGACTAGACAATTAAGTTCTAGTTTGAAAGATTTGGCATTCAACCGACTACTCGATCCTATTAACCCTAAATGGAGAAATGAATAGGAGTCGGAACCAATACTCCGGGTGGAATATTTGTAGTTTACTACCGTCCGTTCCGCCTCTCCGGGAGACAATATCCGGAGAGGTTTCTTATTTTCAACCAGTAGATTCGTATACTGGTAGTTGTGCAATCTCGGAAAAACAGTGAGTATCTAGGATAGCTATCTATGCAGGTATTTTGCGATTCAGATAAACTCGATTTTCATATAAATTGTGAATCATCCTATTATGAGAAATTCCATTCCCTCGTGCTGCTGCATTGATCCGGGCAATCCGTAAGCGACAAATTTCTCTCTTTCGATTACTCCTATCTCGATAAGCAGAAGCCAATGCTTTCATTTCCTGTTGATTCGCCGTTCTAAATAGCTTTGAATGAGCTCCCCTAAATCCAGATGTAATTTCAGGAATACTTTTGCGACGTTTCCGAGCCACAGATCCGCGTTTTACCCTAGTCGTTGAGTGTTTACCCTCACAAAATATCAAAATTATTCTTTGGGGACTCTGTCTGTCACACTGGTGATACAACCCCCCCCCCCCCCCTTCAGTCCCGAATGAATCCCACCTCTCTCATATCATCGGAACCGTCTGGATGCATCCTTCTAGCAAGAAGACGGAATTGCTAAGTGTAGATCTGGTGGCATGCACGGTCGCGGTGGCACACCAAAACTCTCAATTCCCGCACTCCTGATATCCGAATTATTCGGATTAGTAGGATCAGAAATAGTTGAAATAGAATCTGAATCTGGTCACTTAATTCTTTTGAAAGAACAATTCCCGCAAGAGACTTTCCTATCTGACGTAGAAAATAATGATTCCAATGGCTTTTGCTACCTTAACCTTCCCGTCCACAAATCCCCGAGATCAGATGCCTCTTGATAAAGAAGTTGCACCAGAGGGAGTTATGGATTCCAAAGTTTCCGTAGTATCTTCCTCGACAGTTGGGTCCTTCCTATACACCGGAGCCTATGATTTCCCGATGACGGGGGAAATGGAATTACTGTTGGTAAGTCGTATAGTTTCCAATCCCCGGCTCCACTCAAGACTTGAGAGATCAGGTAAAGAGTTTCATCCTAGAAAGACTTATTTGTATAGTAACGGTATTTCACTTCGGTAGTTGGCTGGATGGTTGACCCAAAGCAAAGCTACCGCCATTGCAGGGATTCCAGCAGAGATATGGGAATCGATATCCTCATCCCCACGTCGCTTAGTGATTTTTTTAGTATCACTGATAAGTTGCTTCTCATCTCACACTAAGATGATTGGATTTGCACCAATCAGAACTATGAATTTTCGTCTCTCAGTAAAGGATATAGATGACGGATCTTTGCCTAATTACAGTGAAGGGATCTTGCTGCGACACCGACCCCCCAATATCATTTGGTTTACGATTCAAACGTGTCGCACATACACCCTGGTACATACCCCTCTGCGTTGGGGGCACCCCCGAAGGGCAGGGGATTTTGTTCCAATCTCCATTGGTTGTCTTGCGTTCCTAATAAGTTGTTGATTGGTTGGCATATCCAAAAGATGCAGGGTTTTGGGGTTCGGACTATTCCTAACCATGGAGGACACCTCAATCATTGAGTTGGTAGAATCCTTATCTCCCGGGCAACCTCATATAGAAAATATGGGAGATGGAATAAGTGGTGGAGATAGCGGTGATTCACACAAGTCATAAACCTGGGAGAGGGAGGAATTGGGTGTTGCTCCTCCCCCCCCCCCCCCGCAAATCAATATTCGTGAATGACATTTGGTAAATACCCACACCCAAATAGTATCGATTCCTAAAGTACCGGAATGTAGGGATCTCCCCTGTTCATATCGGGAGACTCCTCGTGAGTCCCGGACATTCCCCACCAAGCAGTAGAAGTTACTAAATTAATCTTGAATCTGGAGAGTTTTCTGATGCTACGGGATCTACAATACCATGATTTTCGGCTTCTTTCGCTGACGTAAAAACGTCTCTTTCCATGTCTTCGGAGATCATCCATAAAGGTTTGCCGGTTCTTTATACATGAACCCTAGTAATACAATCACAAGGTTTCGATACTTCTTCTGCTTCCATAATACATTCACCCGCCTGTCCATCATAATGGGAACTCGCAGGTTGATGAATCATAACCCTGATTCAGTATCGTTGCAATTCAATCCGAAGACAACCGTACGGGCAGCTCCTTCTGCATACGGCTCCGTGTCTGACTACCAAATATTTTGCAAGTGGAAGAATCCCAATTCCAGAAATCGGGTGGGGTTCTTATCTCTTATCCAGAGCCAGCTTCTTAGAAATTACATATACCACCCTTTCTTACCAGAAGTACTATGGTGGTTCCGTTGCTTCATCCCTTCCAGCAATCCCAAGGTTTTATATGGATATTCTCTACGGGAGATAGAATCAAGATCCTTCGATTCGGGATAAATTGTAGGGATTCATCCCTCACCCCAGGATTTCTGCGACGCTAGAGTAGATGCACTTACTGGTGGTGAATCCCTACCGAAGAATTTCCTGACTCACTTCACTATCTCGGTGCTTCACTACTTCGGTCCTTGCACACATACCTAGAATTCCACCAAGTTTTAAGTGCCATGCTATTATTACCGCAATCGGGCGGAGGCATAGTTTCGACCCATACAAATCATTGGCGCCAAGCGTGAGGCAGTGCTATACGTTTGGTTATCTCTCCTCCGGTTGAAATGGAAGATCCCATTGAAGCGGCTAATCCCATGCAAATGGTATGTGCATCCGGTACAACAAATTGCGTAGCATCATAAACAGATATTCCTGATAATACTGCCCCACCGGGAAAGTTTGTATACAAATACGTATCCTTGGTTTCGTCCTCCCCATTCAAGTACATCATGATACCAATCGGTTGATTTGCAATCTCGTCATCCACTTGCTGACCCAAAAAAAGAAGCCTCTCTCGATAGAGACGGTTGATCAGGATAGGTCTCCGCGCCCCCCTCCTCCGGAACCGTACGAGCATCGTTAGAAGCATACGGCTCCAGTGGTTCCGGTATACCAGCATGGGTCCGGTACGAGAAGGAGCAAAACAGGTTCTACATCCCTTAGGAAGAGATACTTCATGTATCACCGTTAATGAAAACCTCTTTCACCCTCCCAATCTAATCCATTTTCCAGTATTCCATTTATGGTTCAGGTTCGTCTCTTCGGTCTCCCAAACATCTTGAACCATATCTCAATTGGTGGGGGGGGGGGGTACACCCCCCCCTCCCACCAATGTTTTCTTGTTCATAATTGAGTCCCTCTCAAAAGAATCTTTAGGCTCATTTTCTACTTCGGGGAGATATAAATCCGATCATTATTTGTACATGTAGAACAAATAGTTTCATTTCCTCTTTCCCCACTCCATCTTTCAGATCCCGCACCCCACCCCGACTCACTGACTAATTCAAGTCCCATTCAATCTTGTGGTTATCCTTGTCATCATCGACTCGCGGGATTTAGCGACCGAAGCCTGGCGAATCTGTTAGTTCCAACTAGCCATGGATTCCGACGATTGATGGATCTTTTATCGAATCTTTCGTTCCAGTCTCACGCGTTCGACTACCAAAGAATCAGTCTGAGTGAGATAGAGACACATCGCTCGGATGAGAAATGATGGGGAGTAGCTCCATACAACTCGATATGTCTAACGAGTCGCACTATACGTCAATCCGAACCGCATCCTCTTCCCCAGGTAGACGAAAGGGCACCTTCGGAACACCAATTGGCATACGGAAACCGGTAGTAAGTTGTAGTTGTCTCTTAAACGAAAGCGTAACACCCGATGGAAGTGGAGGCTTGTGTTGTATTATAACATGTCTAGTCGGAATGAATTTGCATCTCTTGAGGCGTCTACTCGTGGAATCCGTGGTACATAGCCGAGGGATCCGAGATCTGATTGGTGGTGGAATATTTCCCGCGAGATAGATGGGACCAATCTCTACGTTGTTGCGTAAAAGATGTAAATGCTAAAATATCTATGTCTTTCCCTCCGCTAGGAGGGGGGGATTCTCGGCTCCCCACACCGATACGTCCGCCTATACACCAATGTATTTACACGTATCATTCCAAGTGGGATCTCCATTCAGGATTGAAGAGAGTCTCTTCCACTTCTTTATAGCGCAGGCTTCCGACGCGAGAAAGTCACGTAGTGTCCATTCATTTTCAACAAAGGGGTTTCCAACGGGTTTGCCTCGGTATCGCGTTCATACTGTTGTACTAAATGATCCCGGTCGCTTAATTTCTGTACATCTAATGCATACGGCTCCGGTCTCTGGTTGGGCTGGTTCAATGGCTCTGTATGAATTAGCGGTTTTCGACCCATCTGATCCTGTTCTTGATCCGATGCGGAGACAGGGTATGTTCGTCATCCCATTCATGACCCGTATCGGAATAACGAAGTCATGGGGGGGTTGGAGCATTACCGGAGATACCGTAACTGACGCAGGTATCTGGAGTTATGAAGGTGTAGCTGCAGCTCATATTATCCCATCCGGTTTATTATTTCTAGCTGCTATCCGGCATCGGGTCCATTGGGACCTGGATTTGTTTCGCGACGAACGCACGGGAAAACCATCCCTCGATCTACCCAAAATTTTTGGAATTCATTCATTCTTATCAGGAGTACTTCGCTTTGCTTTTGGAGCATTTCACGTAACTGGTTTATTTGGGCCCGGTATCTGGGTATCGGACCCCTATGGATTAACCGGTAAAGTACAACCTGTGGATCCGGCTCGGGGAGCTGAGGGTTTCGATCCCTTCACTCCGGGAGGAATAGCTTCTCACCATATCGCAGCAGGTATTTTAGGTATACTAGCCGGTCCATTTCATCCTAGTGTTCGTCCCCCCCAACGGTTATACAAGGCCCTACGCATGGGGAATGTTGAAACCGTTTCGTCCAGCAGTATCGCTGCCGTTTCCTTCGCCGCCTTCGTAGTTTCTGGGACTATGTGGTACGGCTCCGCCGCCACTCCAATCGAGTTATTTGGTCCCACCCGTTACCAATGGGATCAGGGATATTTTCAGCAAGAGATAGATCGGCGGATCCGTGCTAGCAAAGCTGAAAATTCTGGTTTATCGGAAGCGTGGTCCAAAATTCCCGAGAAATCAGCTTTTCATGATTATATTGGTAATAACCCAGCCAAGGGTGGATTGTTCAGAGCAGGTGCTATGGACAACGGTGACGGAATAGCTGTCGGTTGGTTAGGGCACGCCGTCTTCAAGGATAAGGAAGGTCATGAGTTACTTGTGCGCCGTATGCCCACCTTCTTCGAGACATTCCCGGTGGTCCTGGTCGACGGGGAAGGCATCGTAAGGGCGGATGTTCCATTCAGACGGGCGGAATCAAAATACAGTGTTGAACAAGTAGGTGTAACTGTCGAATCTCATGGTGGTGAACTAGATGGAACTAGTTTCAGCGACCCCGCTACGGTGAAGAAATATGCTAGACGTGCCTAATCAGGCGAGATCTCTGAATTTGATCGTGCCACTTTGAAATCGGACGGTGTCTTTCGTAGTAGTCCTCGAGGTCGGTTTACTTTTGGTCATGCCACGCCTGCTCTTATTCTCTTCCTCGGACACATCTGGCACGGTGCTAGAACCTTGTTCAGAGACGTGTTCGCCGGTATCGATCCCGACTTAGATTCTCAAGTCGAATTTGGAGCATTCCAGAAGTTGGGGGATCCAAGTACCAAGAGACGAATCGTTTGAGAGATCTTCTCTTTGTCCATCCCAATTCCCAGATTCGGGTATTTAATCAATGAAATTATTTGTAGCAACCACTCCCTATCGCAGATACACCCAGGTAATTTAACCACTTGGTCCGGTTGAGTGGTTCGGGCCTGGGGGGAAGGAAGTTAGTGGGTGCCGTTGGAGAAACACGAAGAAAATACTAAGGAATTTACAAATTAGTGCGAAAGTCATCCCCGAAATCCCATTCCACGACCGAATCCACGGAAGCATTGGTTTATACATTTCTACCGGTAGCCACTCTAGGTATAATATTTTTTGCCATATTCTTCCGAGAGCCACCCAGGATCCTTAGTAAGGGGAAGAAATGATACTTAACTTCCTGGAGAAACAGCTATCTCTCCCGCGCGAGTATCCCTCTTCCACGAGCGGAAGCGCCAGAAGCACCAAAAGCACAGGGAGGGGGGGAGAATAAGAGACCTTCCTTCGTTACTATAGGAAGGTCCCCCAGTCTAATCAGTCCTCATGTTCTTCGAAGGGATCTCTAAGCTCCGCGGAGGGTTGACCAGAAGCGGTATACAAAGCATAGCCGGTAAAACTGACGGGTGGGCGAGATATAGAGATAGCGACCAGAGTTGCAGTTTCCGTTGCTAGGTAATCCAAAACAGTGATGGTTCGTTTTCAGTATAATAGCATATAAAGTTATCAACTCTCAATCAATCGAATAAGTTATACGGCTACGAAGATTATCGATGACACCCCAAAAGGCAAACCTAAGATTAGTGGTTTGGGAATCTCTTTAAAACCACTCAATTCGGAATATGGTAAAGTTGCTCCTGGTTGGGGGACTACTCTCCCGATGGGATTCTTCATGGCTCTATTTGCAGTATTCCCAGTCACCATCCCGGAAATATATAACTCCTCCGTCTTACTGGATGGTATCCCGATAAGTTGGTAAAAAAAGACCGGATTGTTATTCCGAGCTCCCCCAGCCATCATAGCTGGGGAGCGGTAGGAAATCCCTCCCGCGGAGGGGTAGTTGAACCGCGTAACTCAAACTTCCAAGGATCTTGATAATACGGGTGTGTGACTCGTTACAGTCAATCTGGTTCAATAGATAGACGATCTATTTCCTATAGGGGAGGTATTATTATCTTGCTGGATAGCGGTCGGGTGATTAGCATCCAAAGCGCAAGGGTTAATATATTAATCAATAATGTCTGAACTATGATTAATTCGTATGAATCTACCACTCAGACTTCGCCACAGGATTGTCACCCAACGTCGAATAGAAGATCCAACCTCTTATTTATAAACCGAGGTAGCTATTAATCATATGTTTGATATAACACTTCCGTATTTGAGAATTGAGAATAACTACTCATACTTGATTGCGTCTCTGCTTCGAAACACTAACCGCTTCGTTCCACAAGATGTTAACGAGGAAGAATTGCCACCCATTCAATCTTCGTACCTAGTAATGAGGGGATTCGTCGGAGTGTAGTGGGGATCTAAGGTTCACAGATATCCAGATATTGACATTGAAACGATAGAAACTCTATCCATTTATTTATCTCGGTTATTCCCCCGGATAAACCTAACGATAAGACGAAGAGATTCCTCGAGACGCTGGAGTCCTTATTTCCTCCCATGGCCAAAAGCCGACACGAGATTAAAGCAAAATTCCGACGGAATCTTTCACTAGTCAACTCACCTTCTCCTTCCCACGGATCGGAATGTGTCCGATCAATATATTTCGCCACACGAAGTGATTAGTAGTAGAACGGAGGGTTACTCAGACGTTTTCGTTTAAGCCGTATGAGGTTGAATACTCACGTACAGTTTGTATGGGGGGGGGTCGTAGAAGCCCGCCTATCTTGATAAAGTATACGATTGGTTCGAAGAGTGTCTTGAGATTTAGGCGATTGCTGATGACATTACCAGTAAATATGTTCCTCCTCATGTGAACATTTTTCATCGCTTGGGGGGAATCACATCGACTCGTTTTTTGGTTCAGGTAGCTACTGGTTCCGCCACGACTTCTCACTATCGTCCGACCGTTACAGAAGCTTTTTCCTCAGTTCAATATATAATGACCGAAGTGAATTCTGGATGGCTAATTCGATCTGTTCATTGATGGTCAGCAAGTACGACGGTTTCAATGATGATTCCACACGTATTTCGTGTCTATCTCACAGGAGGGTTCAAAAAACCTCGTGAATTAACTTGGGTTACTGGTGTAATTCTAGCCGTACCAACTGTATCTTCTGGTGTAACCGGATATTCCTTGCCTCGGGACCAAATCGGTTACTGGGCAGTTAAGATTGTAACCGGCGTACCGGAAGCCATTCCTCTAATAGGATCTCCGTTGGTGGAGCTACTACGAGGAAGTGTTAGTGTAGGTCAATCTACATTGACTCGTTTCTATAGTTCACACACTTTCGTCTCACCGCCTCTCACAGCTGTTTCTATGCTAATGCACTTCCCGATGATCCGTAAACAAGGCATTTCGGGTCCCTTGTAATGAAAATCTATAATCCAGCGGATGGGTGGTATTGATTGATCTATCCGCGGGAGGACCCCAATCTACAAGATGAGGGGTTATTTTTTCCTTGCCACTAGTCTTTCTCACCAAGAGAAATAGAAGACTCCTTAGTGGACCGAATTCCTATCTCGAATTGTCGAGGGAAATGAATTGAAGTGTCTGGAGGCGGAAGATCGGATTATGGGAGTGTGTGACTTGTATCGAAACATAGGCTATGCAGATCTTATACCGAATGCTGCCACACTAAAGTATGTGTCTCCGCTCCAACTCTCCCCAACCTCATAATTGGGGTTTAAAACTTGGATATGAAAACACTTCCCTTCCTATGAGGTGTTTTGGGGAATGCTTCCTATGGTCGAACTCATCCTTAAGGCTCCGTCTAATCCCATGCATACCCGAGTCACAGGCAGTTTCACCCCTTCAAACATATGGTTTTCAAAATGCATCCACTTCCTCTGCATTTGGTACGATGCGGAGAAACAACCGTCGGAGTAAGAGAACGATCCGGGGGAAGAGGAAGCCGAAGTTGTAACAAGTTAAGATCCCGCACAGGTACTGTTTCTCAAGAGTCTCGTATCTGTGGGTAGATACGACGCGTGTGTGGGATACGAGATCATCCAAGAAGCTTCTTGAGGAGAAATTTCTTAAGCTCACTCGGATAATAAGCTATTCCGTAGAATAACTCTCCGTTTTTCAAGGGTTCTCGCTTCGGGAAGTATCAGAGATTATTATGAAGTTACGACTCCTCCGGTTCCCCACTGGAATTTGTAAACGGAAATATTCGAGGATTTGCTTGAGCCGGCTGATAAGAAATCTCCACGTCCGATTCTACCGGGGGAGTGAGAAGTCTATCCCAATAACAAAAAAACCTGACCCGAGTGATCCTGTTTTAAGAGCAAAACTAGCCAAGGGTATGGGACACAACTACTACGGAGAACCTGCTTGGCCCAACGATCTCTTATATATATTTCCCGTAGTAATCTTAGGAACCATTGCATGTACCGTAGGTTTGGCAGTTCTAGAACCATCGATGATCGGTGAACCAGCGAATCCCTTTGCAACTCCCCTAGAGATACTACCCGAGTGGTATTTCTTTCCCGTGTTTCAAATACTCCGTACAGTTCCTAATAAATCATTGGGTGTCCCTTTGATGGCGTCGGTACCGGCAGGTTCGTTGACCGTGCCTTTTCTCGAGAATGTGAATAAATTTCAGAATCCATTTCGACGTTCAGTAGCTACAACGGTTTCTCCGATTGGTACTGCAGTAGCTATTCGGTTAGGCATCGGAGCAGCTTTACCCATCGATGGATCTTCAACTTTGGGACTATTTTAGGATCGATCTGGCACCAAAAAAAAGCCGATCCTCCATGTGGTAAATAGTCGATCTGGGGTTGGATCGTTTCGATCCAAGACCCCCCCAGATCCAGTCAGATAACTAACTGTCCCCTCCTCCCGTGGCGTGATAAACAAACAAAGTTAACTCGTCTACCCCGATTCTTACCGATACCGATCCTCCACTGGTTTCGGTTTACCCCCTAAGGGTTAGAATGAGGAATGGGTTGGGAACTAGGTAAAATATATTTGAGTATTTACCCATCTTTTTTCCAATCAACATACGATTTGTTCTTGGGTAATTCTATATCGAAACGTTCCCATAAAGTTTTCAATACTTAATCTACAGATTTTCTTCCAAAGTTCTTGATTTTCTCTAAATCTTCCTGACTGTAATTCAGTGGGTCCCAGATCGTACGTATACCAACTCGTTTAAGACAGTTATAAGTCTTAACAGGCAATTCTAGTTGATCAATGAATGTATGTTTAAGCACAAACTCTCGCGTCGATTCATCCATATCGTTTGGAGGATAAGAAAAGTCCGTCGGATTGGAAGAATCCTCGCCACCTCCAGTAGAAGAAGTATTATTTTCCCCCATATGTGGAAAAGGAATGAATAAATTTGTTGAATTTCTAGACGCTTCGCAAGGTGCCTCATTCGGAGTCAAACCACCATTGGTCCATATCTCCATGAATGGTATTTCTTGTATCTCTCTACCATTTCCAAATAGGTGAATGCTATGATTTACATTTCAAACAGACATAGATACAGCATCAATGGGAAATTCCCCATCTTCACACAGCTTCGGATCTTGTACGCAATATCCACGACCCCTCCCGATCTTCGACTCTACATTCACGGACATTGATTGGGAGTGGTAGCTATATGTTGCGACTCATCAATCGCTTTAACAGACGGCGGGAATGATATGTCACCAGCTGTCACCTTCTTAGGACCATGAATCGATGGAAATGCTTTTTAAACATCATTAGAATCGCTTTGAGGTACAATTTCTTTCAAATTAACTGAAATGTCGTGTATTGTTTCTCAAATGCCCGTTATTGTGGAATACTCATGCTTCATGCCTTCGGATTTCGCATGTGTTATACTCGTTCCCTCCACCTCTCCAGGTAAAGCTCTACACATAGCGATTCCCACAGTATTAACTTGGCCTCTCTTGGGGGGAGGTATAACAAGACAACCATAATGAAGACGCTTACTTTCCATCCTGGATTCAATGCATTTCCATTGAATCGCCTGAGTAGAGATTGGTATTTCATCTTGAATCGTAATTGGGTCCCTCTTTATTCAAAGCAGTTGATAGTCGGAAACTAGACACGCCTTTTCTTGGGGGGTCTACATCCATTATGCGGCATCGGGGTCACATCACGCACGAAACTGAGAATTATACCACTTCTACGAATAGCCCTCGAAGCCGTATCTCTTCCCGGTCCGGGTCCGCTTATCATTACTTCCGCCTGCTTCATACCCTGATCAATCGAAGTACGAATGGCACCTTCCGTCGCAGTCTGAGCAGCAAATGGTGTACCTTTCCTCGCACCCCTGAATCCGCATACACCAGCGGAACACCACGAAACGACTTGTCCTCAAACATCCGTAGCGGTAACAATGGTATTATTAAAACTTGCTTGAATGTGTGTAACTCCTTTTGGTATTCTACGTTTTCCCTTTCGTGAACGAATCCTTTTCGTGCTGCTTGGCATAACTTACTAATTATCTGCGACAAACGAACTACAACTAGGTAATATTTCTCCTCCTATCTAGTCCCGTATTCCATTTATTATCCTTGCTTCTGCTTGTGCTTCGGATTGGAACGGATTACCATGATTCGTCTTCGTCTACGAATCAGTCGACGTTTCTCACGTATCTTACGAACGGGAGCACGAATTTTCATATCTATAACCCCGAATCTGGTGAATCTTATGAAAGATTAGACAAGCCCTATTTCCCTCGTCCTTCGATCCCGAATGATTGTGTGAATGATTATAAATAAATGACTTTTCGGTAGCAGAAGTTGCTACTAAGTGCCATTCGCTTGTCTATTCCTGAGACGATAAGTGATGCAGCCTTTAGTAAGATCATAGGGACTCAATTGGACCCTCACTCTATCCCCTGGTAGTATTCTTATGTAGTTACGTCGGATTCTTCCCGATATATGAGTTAAGACTTGGCATCCATTATCCGAACATACTCAAGACATGGCATTAGGAAGCGATTCCGTGACTGTACCTTCCACGTCAATCAGATTTTGTTTCACCACCATTTGGAAGAGATACCCCCCCTGTATCACTAACGGATCCTGTCAAGAATGATACTAGTTTATTCCCCACTCCTAGTAATTTTAGGAAGAAGTGGTAGCAGATTTATACGGTAACTGCATTAACTACCAAATGTAACACAGGATTTCCCCCCCAATTTCCCTTCGTCGGGCCTCTCGATCCGTCATAAGTCCTTGAGATGTTGGTAGAATTACAATTCCCATGCCGCCTAATACTTTCGGAATTCCTCGATGGTCAAAATAGATTCTCAAGCCAGGTTTGCTGATACGTTTGAGAGTTGTGACACATGGTTTTCTCCCTCTGCCTTAATATTTCAAGGTCACATCCAGAAAATCCTTCATTTTTTCTCTATGTTCCGCAGTATCTTTCACAGAACCCTCCTCCAATAAGATTCGTGCAATACCTCTAGTAATACCAGTGGCAGGTAGTTGGACTGTCGCCTTTCTCCTTGCATTCGCATTTCACGGGGGAGTAATCATGGTAGAAATGGTATCGTTACTCGTGAAATATCAATCATCAGTTATTGAGTCTAGGATGAATCCTAATCTTTCTGCTATCACTACCTCACTACCGACCCCATCGGGGGTATATTGTTCGTGTCAATATCCTACACCGAATTCCCATCCCTCAATAAGAGTTTTTAGGTTATAGGTAGATTCCGTTGTTGACGCTGCTGCTACTATTGCTACCGAGTCGAAAGAGAATCGGGATGTAGCTGGCGGGAGAGATTCCGCCCCCCCCCACCCCATGTTACCAATCTCCCCCCCCCCCTTTCTACATTTTGCTTCTCCGAACTACCCGAAGATTCCGGATTCTTGAAGGAGTATATATTCCCCCGTGGAAATGGAAAAAAGTATGTCCCAGTCGAAGAGTGACTCCCCATTCCCACGTATTCCATTCCCTATTTTCTATAATACTTCAGGGGCCAGTGAGACTATTTTTGCAAAATCATATTCCCTTAATTCCCTAGCTACTGGACCGAAGACTCTAGTTCCTCTAGGATTTCCCTCTTGGTTGATAACGACTGCCGCGTTGTCACCAAACCCCGAAATAATTCCATTGTCACGTTTGATCTCTCTACGGGTACATACCACCACTACTCTAACTACTTCCGATCTCTTCAGAGACATGTTGGGTACCGCTTCTTTAATCACACCTGTAGTAGTACCACCAGTTCCTGCGTATCTACGATTACTGGTCCCTAGCACCCGAATACACATCGATTTCCTAGCCCCGCTGTTGTCTGCTACATTTAGGTAACTCTGAGGTTGAATCATTTCTTAATTGGTAGGGGGAAAAAATAGATCTATTCACTCATTTGCAGGTGAATAGCTACCCGTATGTATTTTCCATTCATCCCATCTTTCTTCGGGATAGGGGGAAACCCTCAATCTCCATGTTCCCTGTATCGGTTGGAAATGCCTTTCCCACACCATCAAATTGCTAAGTGAGGGGGAAATAAAAATAGAAATAAATCTCTATCTGATTCCACCCTCCCTTCCTACTCCCCCCAAAAATCATAATTCCGTAGCGGTCACCACTTGGGTACGTACAGGCATTTTATGCGCAGCTATTCGCATAGCAGTTCGAGCTATGTTTCCCGATACTCCACTTATTTCATGAGGTATTCGACCCGGTTTAACCACAGATACCCAATATTCCGGAGATCCCTTACCTGATCCCATACGTGTTTCCGCAGGTCTCATAGTGATTGGTTTATCGGGAAAGACGCGTATCCATAACTTACCACCCCGCCGGGCATAACGCGTTATTGCTCTCCTCCCCGCCTCTATCTGTCTAGACGTGACCCACGAAGGTTCGAGGGCCTGTGAGGCAAACTTTCCAAAAGAAACACGATTCCCACGAGTGGAAATTCCTTTCAGTCTTCCTCTATGTTGTTTACGAAATTTGGATCGTTTGGGGTCACAGTCGATAGCGGTGAAATCATTCCGTCTCTCATACAGAACCGGACGTGAAAGTTTTCCCTCACCCGGCTCCTCATGAATTCAGTACCGTTTCCCCCTGTTTTGGAGATCTTTCAATTCTGGGAAGAGACAAAGTAGGAAATTTTGCGTCAGTACCAAAATGATTTTTGTCTTTTTGCTCATTTACCTACCCCCCTCCGTATGATTCTCCCATTCATAGCAGTTAGGATATTAGTCGGTAATACAACCACGGGCGGAAATCGACTCGATCTCTCATCTTCATCAGAATTTGCTATTTCATATCTCAATTCGATGAGGAGTGGGTTTCCCCCGCCATCCCATCCGCCGAATCGCTGATAGTGAAACAATCGATCGACTCGGAAGGTTCCATCGTTTCCGTAGTTCCCCTCCATAAACGCTTGGGTTATCTCTCTGCAGCGGAGCCTCTCAGTTGCCAAATAAGTACTTATTGTGAGTCATCTCCATTAGTGTTCATTGACTCGAGGCTCCCCCCCCTCCCCCCCCCCGCATCGGAAAAGACTTAGTCGGTATTTCCAAGACCGCGTCTCCATCATGCTATACCACACTGCTTCCCGAGAGTCGAGTCGTTAACCATACGATCGCACGAGATTATTGATTACTTCTTGTTTCTGTTTCCCCCCAGATCACCCAAGAATCAATATAATTTTCCGCTTCACTGGAAAGATTTCCCTTCCCGAGGACAAAGACTTTGCGTTGATACGGCTACGAACCCCAGCTGACATTCCAGTTATTAGCAGTGGGGATCCACCTACCAATCCGTCTTATCTATAAACAGAGGAACTTCATTCGGTCGAGTCGCACACTAAGCGTAGCAGAAATTTATCGAGACGTTACTGTATGCTCCCCTCCCCCCTATGGAATTGGAATAGAATAAGCCTGCGGATCCTGGCACCACAAAGTAATCATGTATCCCAATATCTATTAAGTATTTTCAACTCCCCAAGAGAGTAGGAGAGGAGGGAACGGGAGGGGTGGGGGGTCGGAAAGTAGGAATAATTATCCCATATCCCGGAATACCCGAATCTTTATGCCTAAAACCCCATAGATGGTTTGAGCTGGGTGGTAGCAATAACCAATACGAGCCCTGATAGTTTGGAGGGGGACTCTACCTTCTCTGGCCCACTCAATGCGAGCCATTTCATTACCATTGAGACGCCCCGCTATTTGTATCCTAACGCCCCCACTATTAGTTTCTCTAATTAGTTCAATAGCTTTTTTCATAGTCCTACGGAAAGCTACTCTATTCTCTGATTGTGGAGCAATATGTTCCGCCGGAATTCTCGGTTCGCCATACGGCTGGAGGATATTATTCGGGATTATTTGAAGCTTCCGATTCCCAAAACCTAATGATTCTTCCATATTCGCTTTCAATTGGTCGATTCCCAGGCTACGTCCCTCAATCAATAGATCTGGAAATCCCGTATGAATTTCTATCTGAATTAGGTCCGTCTTCCGGTAGATCTCTATATGTGCAATTCCCCCATAATTTGAGGAATCCCTTATATGCTTCCGTACATACTCCCTAACGCAAGTACGTATTCTCTCATCTTCCTCGGGGAATCTCGGATAATCTTTTGGTTGCGCGAACCAGTGGGAGTAATGCCTCTGATTTATGCCAAGTCAAAAACCAAGTGGATGAATCTTTTGCCCCGTAGATGTTTTCCTGTATTTCAATACCAATATCTACCCGGTATATATATATATATACACATATATATGTATATATATATACATACAACCCCTCCCCCACTTCTACTTGTCAATATGTAGTTAGTATCGGCTCTACCTTTTGCTCTTCATTTTAGTAATCACGTGACAGGTAGGTTTTCTGATTGGGTAACCACGTCCCTGAGCCCTGGGTCGAAATCTCTTCAGACTGGTACCGTTATCCACTCAGGCTTCGCTGATGAACGAATTAGATTTAGTCAATCCATAATTGTTATTAGCATTTGCGGCTGCGGAAAGGATCAATTGCAATATGGGGTGACATGCTCTGCGAGGCATAAATTCGAGTAGTACAAGGGCTTGTTCATACGAACAATTCCGAATCTGATTAATGACTCGTCGTACTTTTGTAGACGACATATTAACACGTCTGGACGAAGCTTGCGCCTCCTTTACCTCTGATTCTTTCTCGGTTCCCATGAAATATGATTCCCCAATTATCGACGAGATTTTTTATCGCTTCTGGCATGTCCCCGGAAACTCCGGGTAGGTACAAATTCACCCAGTTTGTGACCCACCATACGGTCAGTTATATAAATGGGTAGATGCTCCCGCCCATCGTAAACAGCAATGGTATGACCGATCATGATAGGAACTATTGCGGAAGCACGAGACCAGGTTATTATTATCTTTTTCTCCTTCCGGATATTGAGAATTTCGATTCTTCTTACTGGATCATTAGCTACAAAAGGACCCTTCTTGAGTGGACGTGCCATAGTTAATTACCCTCCACCCAGTCTTTCTACCAATTAATTACTTTTACGGCGGCGAAGGATGAACGGATTGCTGTATCTACCGCTTTCCCGACTCCTCATTCCGAGTGCCGTACAACCCCATGGAGTTAATGGCTTCTTCCTACCGATGGGTGTTCTGCCTTCCCCCCCCCCATGCGGATGATCGACGGGATTCATAGCTGTACCCCTCACTTTTGGACGTTTACCTAACCACCGCGTAGATCCAGCCTTTCCCGAACCCTCATTATTGATGTCGACGTTTCCGACTCGTCCCGCAGTAGCTAAACAATTCTGAGATACTGAACGAACCTCGCCGGGGGGTAATCTTAATGTAGCCAATCAACCTTCCTTTGCAATCACTTTTGCCGTAGCACCAGCCGCTCTAACTAATCATCCACCTCTCCCGGGTATTACTTCTACGTTATGTATGACCGTACCTAGAGGTATCTTGGTTGAAGTAGACCCTTTACTCCCCAGTATTCGGGATAGAATCTCTTCCCAAACTGTACGAGCCCTTTTCAAAGCATACAGCTTTCCGGATACAGAAGGCGATATCCTCGCCGGATGTCGCCAACGAGAAATGAAAGTACCAGTTCTAGGGTAAACTCGCATATCCAGCTTTTTCTACACCCTCGGGTTCTCCACCGGCATCTGGCTTCTGTCTCGCAACTCATTCAGCAACAGAATCAATGAATTCAGTCATTCACGCCAACATCATTTGATGTTCTAGATAACTTAGGAGACATTTTCAATACCGGGATTGAGTCCCCCCGGGAGACTCATTCTCACTCCGCTTCGTGGCTTCGATTCTGCCTTTGACCGTCATACCGAACGCGGCGAGTGACCCGTTTCCTCTGCCTTTCGGCCACACCGAACAGAGGATGCCCCTTTGATTTCTTGTCCCTGTTCGAGACCATCCAGTTCTCTCCATATTATCCTACCTCTGCAGGTTAATAGCTATTTGATACTATTACACCTGACCACCCGCTATTGTCCCTCCTCGGTTTCCCTATCGAAGTCCACCTCGGAAGATCCAAGAATCTCGAGTCTAGTGTTGGGTTTATGGACTCAACCCTAAATCCAATCGGTTATTTCCGAATACGTGAATCACTTATTCGAGTCGCACTCAAAGGTAGGGCATTTCCACTTGAAATAGATGCTTCGGGGCTGGATACTACAGTGTCTCCGATTTCTACCCCTCAAGTATGTAAGATATGTTTCTTTTCACCATCCACATAATTCACGAGACATATGTATGCATTGCGGTTGGGGTCGTACTCGACACTTGCCACTCTTCCAACAACATCTTTTTTATTCCGTCGGAAATCAATTTCACGATATAGTCGTTTATGACCACCTCCTCTATGCCTAGCAGTAATAGTCCCTCCACTAGTACGTCCGCTCCTTGGTCCACTACCACGAGTCAGTCCTTTCCGGGATTTACATCTCGTCACTTCTTCAAAACTTGAAACGGATCTATTGCGTGTGCCAGGCGTATAGGCTTTATATAATCAGATAACCATATCTCCTCTTCCTCCTTGTCGTTAGTGAAATTTGCGGGGGTTACTTGCTCAGAAATAGCGGAATGGAATCATTTTTGTGAAGCGTAATAATCATTCTCTTACGATGCATCGACCCGGACGCTCTACCCCTACGCCTTCTATCTGGTAGTCGGTGACTATTCATGTGTCTTACTTTAACGTTGAAAAGTTGCTCAATCCAATTCTTGACTTCAGTCTTGTTCGATTCTGGATTCACATCGGAGGTATACTGGTTTCGTTGCAATGGAGGAATAGTTTTTTCAGTAAGTATCTGATTTATCAATTTATCCATAATTTTTCTCGTGTCCCTTTAGCTCTTCCAATTCAAACAAACTCTCTTACTATCCGAATTCATAATTGCTTCCACTTCTTGGTTCCCGTATAGTTTTCGGAACCCATTATACTCCACCTCCCTATTTCGGTTACTCACTTTGTCACCCGAATGAAACCCTCTCCCCCCATTTGTTTGCATCCAACAGGAGTCGAACCTGCGAATTCGCCAATTATGAGTTGGGTGCCTTGACCGTTCAGCCATGGATGCTAGTTAATCCCACTTGTGGTATAATACAGTATAATCTTTAAGGTCCCGTCACTCACGTTTGATGTAATTAGGTATCCACGTTGGTAACTACCATTTTAAAAAGGAATCACTGATAGGGGATTTCCCGAGAAGCTACCAATTATTACTCATATTGAATTACCGAGGAAGAAGTGGATTTGATACACACACGGGGAAGGTTCTGGGAGCTTAGAAATCTCTTACGAACTAGGAGCCGTGTGAAGTGAGAATTTCATGCACGGTTCTGAATGAGCGGGAAGATCGAGGATCTCCTCTCCGACTCTAACTCTCCTACACCAGTCGTTGCTTCTTTTTCTGCTACTTCCAAAGTAGCAGCTCTAGCTTTATCTACACGACTCCTCGGTATTACTTTCTCATACCTATCCAGTGAATGGCATCTCGCTTTGGGAATATTAGCTACCCTTAGCATGGTATTGGGGAATCTAATTGCTGTTACTCAGACAAGCATGAAACGTATGCTAGCATATTCCTCCATAAGCCAAATCGGATATATTCTGATTGGAATACTTGCTGCGGATCCTGATAATGGCTATGCGAGTATGATAAGTTATACTTCTATCTACATATTCATGAATCTAGGGACTTTCGCTCGCATCACTTTATCTGGTTCACGAACCGGAACTGATAACATTAGGGATTATGCGGGACCATACATGAAGGATCCTGTTCTAACATTCTCTCTAGTTATACGTTTACCATCCCCAGGGGGTATCCCTCCATTAGCAGGTTTTTCCGGTAAACCCTACCCCTTCTGGCATGGATGGAAAGCTGGCTCGTACCCATTAGTTCTGGTAGCTCCCATTACAAGTGTCATTTCTATATATCACTATCCGAAGATAATTAAATTAATGTTCACCGAAGGGGGTGACACATCAACAATTTACATACAGGATCCATTAGTTTCTCCATCTACTTCGATTTCGAAGAGTTCCATTGAAATAGCTATGATTGTTCGTGTACCAGCATCAACTCTACTGGGTATATCAATGGATCCCATCATCGAGATTACACGGAATACCTCATTCCAGACCTATTTTGAGTTGTCACATGAAATAATGGAATCTTTCTGAATGATTTGTATCCAAAGCCACTTCCGTCGCTCCAACTAGTCCATTTCCGTAATTGGTGATGAAACAGTGTCGGAGAAATGATCACGCGCCTCCCAATGATCATTCGTCTCTTCCGGAGGAGATATAAGTATTTCCTGATGGTATCCATAATATTGTTCAATCCTTTGCAGTACTACAAGGATTGAACCCTCCTAATGGTACATGCGACTAAGTGATTCCCATATGGGAGCGGTTGTGTAAATGATTCGGTTCACACCCCCAGTCTTCTGCTCCGTAGCAATTCAGGTCGCTTCCCGATGAATTCCATGCTCCAATTTCGTCTAATGGATAAGTCATTTCATCCGATACCTGTACGTTCAAGGCGGGGTTGCCTTCAGACTTCTAGAAGAAAGCAAAAGAGACCAATTCTTCTTTCCGCCGCAGATTCTTTCAATTTAATAGAAACGGGGGTTGCGCTCGACGGCATTCTGATGTACACTATCAATGGATCAAATTCAGAAATCCTTTCGAGGGGACTCAAAATCTTTGGACTTGAAATCTTTCTCGTCAAATCTCCCTCTACTGAGACCGAGGGATCTCAAAACGAGAGTGATAGATAACAAGGAAAATTAGGTCTTGCAATCGACGGCATTCTGAGTTACAATAGAAATGGGTCGAATTCATAGATCCTTTCGAGGGGACTCAAAATCTTTGGAATTGAGATCTTTCTCGTCAAATCTCCCTCACTGAGGGAGATCCGATCGAGATTGATAGATAACAAGGAAAATTAGGTCTTGCAATCGACAGTTTTCTTAGCTATAATTGATCTAGCTATGATTTCCTAGTGAACTGTAAATTCTTGGACAGGGGCAATTTTGCAGCGACAATCCTCTGGACTTTGATAGTACATCTATGATTCATAGTTAGTCCAGGGGACGTTAAATCCCTTAACTTGGAATCGACTCCTTATCGTCAGGACGATTTTGCAGCGATAACAAATTAAGGCCCATGGCGGTCCCCTGGAATTGAAATCAAATCCAAGAAATTAGGTCTTGCGCTCTACGGCATTCTGTGTTACAATAGAAATGGGTCGAATTCATAGATCCTTTCGAGGGGACTGAAAATCTTTGGAATTGAGATCTTTCTCGTCAAATCTCCCTCACTGAGGGAGATCCGATCGAGATTGATAGATAACAAGGAAAATTAGGTCTTGCAATCGACGGCATTCTGAGTTACAATAGAAATGGGTCGAATTCATAGACCCTTTCGAGGGGACTCAAAATCTTCCTTGGACTTGAAATCTTTCTCGTCAAAGTCTCCCTCTACTGAGACCGAGGGATCTCAAAACGAGATTGATAGATAACAAGGAAAATTAGGTCTTGCAATCGACAGTTTTCTTAGCTATAATAGAAATGGGTCGAATTCATAGACCCTTTCGAGGGGACTCAAAATCTTTGGAATTGAGATCTTTCTCGTCAAATCTCCCTCACTGAGGGAGATCCGATCGAGATTGATAGATAACAAGGAAAATTAGGTCTTGCGCTCGACAGTTTTCTTAGCTATAATAGAAATGGGTCGAATTCATAGATCCTTTCGAGGGGACTGAAAATCTTCCTTGGACTTGAAATCCTTCTCGATCGTCAAATCTCCCTCACTGAGGGAGATCCGAGCGAGAGTGATAGATAACAAGGAGAATTAGGTCTTGCATTTGACGGTTTGATTTTGTATAATGTATCTAGTCCGATTCATAGACCCTTCCAGGGGACTGGAAATCCTTGGACTTGAAATCCTTTTCAGTGGACGGAAAATCCTTGAAGAGGACTTCAAATCCTTAAAGAAGACAGGGGACTTGAAATCCTCTTCAGGGAACTGACAATCCTTGAAGAGGACTTCAAATCCTTAAAGAAGAAAAGGGACTTGAAATCCTCTTCAGGGAACTGACAATCCTTGAAGAGGACTTCAAATCCTTAAAGAAGAAAAGGGACTTGAAATCCTCTTCAGGGAACTGACAATCCTTGAAGAGGACTTCAAATCCTTAAAGAAGAAAAGGGACTTGAAATCCTCTTCAGGGGACTGAAAATCCTTGAAGAGGACTTCAAATCCTTAAAGAAAGAAGACAGGGGACTTGAAATCCTCTTCAGGGGACTGAAAATCCTTGAAGAGGACTTCAAATCCTTAAAGAAGAAAGGGGACTTGAAATCCTTCTCAGGGACTTCAAATCCTTCTCAAAGGACTCGAAATCCATCTCAGGGGACTGAAAATCCTTGAAGAGGACTTCAAATCCTTATCGGGGGACTTGAAATCCTTATCGGGGGCGGGGGACTTGAAATCCTTATCGGGGGCGGGGGACTTGAAATCCTTCTCAGGGGACTGGAAATCCTTGGATAAGACAGGGGACTTGAAATCCCTTAAGAGTACGGGGGACTTGAAATCCCTTAAGAGTACGGGGGACTTGAAATCCCTTAAGAGTACGGGGGACTTGAAATCCCTGAAGAGTACGGGGGACTTGAAATCCCTTAAGAGGACTATAAATCCTTGGATAAGACAGGACTGGAAATCCTTGAATAAGACAGGGGACTTGAAATCCCTTAAGAGGACTTCAAATCCTTGGATAAGACAGGGGACTTGAAATCCCTGAAGAGGACTATAAATCCTTGGATAAGACAGGGGACTTGAAATCCCTGAAGAGGACTATAAATCCTTGGATAAGACAGGGGACTTGAAATCCCTGAAGAGGACTATAAATCCTTGGATAAGACAGGGGACTTGAAATCCCTGAAGAGGACTATAAATCCTTGGATAAGACGGGGGACTTGAAATCCCTGAAGAGGACTGGAAATCCTTGAATAAGACAGGACTTCAAATCCTTATAGATGGAGAGAGACGAAGAAACAGGATCGGTAGAGGAGGAGAAAGGGTTTGCTCTTGACGAGGAGCTGGGATGGAATCGATACAGAACAAATTTATGGATCCTTTTTTCTTCCCGGGGACTGGAAATCCTTCAACAGGAGGACTGAAAATCCTTGGAGAGAACTATAAATCCTTCAGCAGGGGGACTAGAAGTCCCTCCAGGGGACTGGAAATCCTTTTCGATATAGAGAGACGAAGAAATAAGATTGGGAAAAATAAGTAAAGGGTTGCTTTTGATGAGGGACTAGGATCGAATTGATAGAAACATATTCCGGACCCCATCCATAGAGAAAGATGGGGTGGTGGGAAGTAAAAAGGTAAGGAATAAGGAGTAGAGCCTCGATGGTGAAATGGTAGACACGCCAGATTCAAAATTTGGTGCTGAAGAGCGTGGAGGTCCGAATCCTCCTCGGGGCAGAAGGTCTCGTACCCTTATTCAGATCGAACCCTTATCTACTAAAAGCTTTATCAAAGGTTTATCAAAGATTTATTCTCTCTACCACTAGAGATTCACATTCAATTGATTTGCTTATCTCCCAAATGAGTACCTCCTCGGGGTAGGAGGTCTCGTACCCTTATTCAGATCGAACCCTTATCTATTCAAAGGTTTATCAAAGATTTATCCTCTCTACCACTAGAGATTCACATTCAATTGATTTGCTTATCTCCCAAATGAGTACCTCCTCGGGGTAGGAGGTCTCGTACACTTATTCAGATCGAACCCTTATCTACTAAAAGCTTTATCAAAGATTTATCCTCTCTACCACTAAAGATTCACATTCAATTGATTTGCTTATCTCCCAAATGAGCACTCGAAATACTTCCTCGGGGCAGAAGGTCTCGTACCCTTATTCAGATCGAACCCTTATATACTAAAAGATTTATCAAAGATTTATTCTCTCTACCACTAAAGATTCACATTCAATTGATTTGCTTATCTCCCAAATGAGCACTCGAAATACCTCCTCGATTCGAGAGACAAGTGGTCTCTCCGGTGCCTCCCAAACTCCCAATAGGAAGAAAAATCCTCGGAGGATTCTGGTCTTTCCAGTGCCCAACCCTCAAACATGGGGATGCAAATCCTCCGATTGTTGATTATTGAGACCAGAATTCTCCGCCGTCCGGGGATTTGGATATGAAGTATTAGGTATCGAATAGGAAACACCTTCTGCTTCTTTCTCAAGTGAGGCTGGGACTCAGAATCCCGAGATTCGAGGAGATCCAAGTAGGTCTTTCAACGGGACTAGAAATCCTTATCAGGGGACTTCAAATCCTTGAAGAAGACAGGACTGGAAATCCTTGAAGAAGACGGGGGACTTGAAATCCTTCGAGGGGACTAAAAATCCTAGTACCTGAGGTGGGACTGAAAGTCGTAGTAGCCAATTAGAGTGTGATGAAACTGCGTCACGAGACCCCAGTATCTGGACTAGGACCAGAAATCCTAGTAGTTAGTCGGGGCATTAGTTAGGATGTCACCAAGAATCCCTATTAGTGAATTTGAATGAACTAAAATTTTGGGATTCGGTTAGATGGTCCATCCCCTAAGGACCCGGGGTCCTTAGAGCCCTTCCAATGGAAACAATGGAAAGGACTTGAAATCCTGATTATCTAGTTGGATACGGGAAAATCCAAACTTTAGAATGAATTTTTGGAATGTAAAGATGAATGAGGGGAATGCCCCTCCTTCCTCCCCATATTACCGTTGATCACCGAGAAATTGAATCTCCGGAGAATCTCAAACAGAATGGATCGACATCTTCATCAAGGATTTGTTCCGATAAGGATGTTGGAAAACTACTACGTCCTCTACGAACTACTTCCTACATTTTCCATATAAGAGATTCCTACTCCTTCTTGATTTCGAATGTTGCTTCCATCTCCCGAATAGGAAGACTCCGAAGGTGATCTATAACTTAGTAATTATCCGGAATTCTATAAGCAGAAGTTATTGCATCAGTAAGGGGAAAAGATGTATCTTCCTTTCACCAATTCGAATCCTGAATAGCCCTATATATTGCTAGGGATCCAGACTGAGTCAAGAATATCCGAGATTTTATGATGCGATATCGAATTCCCATTCAATAATTGTCTTGTTATTCGATCCGGTGACGTCCCACTAAATCGAAATAGATTGAATAGGTAGTGGTAACTTTCAAACAACATGTTATGAATGAGAAAATCTTTGGATGAGTGACGATTCCGTCTCATCCATCTATCTCTATGAACCATAAGCCTGAAACGAAGGAATCGCTCTTGCAAATCTTCCATTGGAATGCTTTGATACGAGTGAATAGGAACAAATATCTGCGGGTATTGCAAATATATATGCATGAATTAGGTTTCTTTGACGTATTCAAAGTGTCGTTCTTCACCCGAAGGGAAATTCTTCCACCGCTTGGTAGATAATTCAGTTATCGATTTCCGGTCATATCCACGAAGAAGAAAGAAATTTCTAATCTTTTCATTTGAGAAATGTTTCTCGCGCTCCCTCCTCGTACCGTAAGTAACATAAAGCCTCCGTACCAGTTCTTGTTTCGCTAATAAACTATGACGTGAAGAGGGAATGTTATGATCCGGCTGAGATAGAAGCATGGGATCCCAGGTGAAGCGCCCCCCCAGGAATAGAATTGGTTCATCGGATCGATTACATTGCGTTTCGTATTGATTAGATGAGTTGGGGATTCCTAATTCAAGAAATTGCTCGCGTAATGATAGATTATCCAATTAATTTTCTAATCTTTTAATGTCTCTTTGTCTCGATTTACCCGAGGCTCTCTTGTAACTGAAAAGATATCCTTTTCTCTTATGCGATTTCTTTCCACTAGACTTAATCTTATTCAATTCGAAATCCCGTTGGGGGATTTGATCCTGATTCCGATGAAAAAAGATCGAATTATACAAATTATTCGATTCGGATAATACTCTTATCGATTCATAACTGCCACTTCGCATGAAACCAAAACGCCAAAATTTGGGGGACCAAGTAATCCCACGCGACACTTCCTTCGGAATCGAGTCTACTTCACTCGACTGTTCCATTTCAGAATCAGTTGGAATCTTAGACACCCCCTTCTTTGTAGATTTATAAGAACGACTCGCAGAGATTATATCTGGAGAATACCTGGGTTCGATGGAAGAAGGAAGAGGAGGACTATTAGCGAATTGACTTCTACTTCTACAGATTTCTGAACATAAGAAATCCCTCAAAAGGTTTTCCGAGATACCACAGGCTAAGTTAGAATCATTCTCTACAACTTTATCAATAACAACGAGATTCTCTTCCTCTCTCATATCCATTCCGAACCAAGGATCACGAGCTGCTAATCCGGCCAATAGCCCTAAGATATGCGGAAGTATAGCGAATTCCTTAATTGTTGACTCGGTTATTAAAGGTTCCAAATACCAGTTATACAAGTGGTAAAACCTCTTCTTCAGTGTATTACTACCAATAAATGAGGGATCTGCAGGGGAAGTATCTATCAAACCATTTTTCAGAATAGCTTTTCCTATATTGTAAGGAAGTATTTCATATCCAGAACCGAATCGGATTCCGTTACCTATATACGTAACAATTGAATTTTGTCTACGTAAAGCTAATTTAATTGCACTATCGGATACAATCTTTCTTCTTCTAGAAGTAGTGATTAATAATGCTTCATTAGCAGGAGAAAATAGATCTCGTTTGCTATAACCCGTAGTTCCAGACCCAGTACCTTCGAGAAAAGAGGGATCAGCTTCTATTTCAAAGCCTTTGACACGCGAGAGAATTGACAATTCTTTTTGACGCTGACGCCTGTTAGACCCTCGGAGATTTATCAATTAGTTCGACCAATTCGGAGCTATTGAAGCTGGATCTACCTTTGCAGGTACATGAGTCGAAGCAATAACGAGATTCTTGCGAATGCAAGGATTCCTGCGCCCATTACCGATACTCCTCAATATTAGGCAGAGTAAGAATCTGGGATCGGCTTCTAATCTGTGATACAGGCGATTAACATTCAACTCATGAATGTCTTGAATCCATATCGTACAGGGAGACATCTCTTTTGCTATTGCAAAAATAAGATTCAATCGGTTTACGCTCTGTTTCGAAATGAAAGTCCCACGTACATTATTGAAATATGATCTGTTGTATAACAACTTCCTCAATGGCAGTCTCACCGACGGAAAGTAGGAATTGGATGCTATATCCCTAACTACATAAGATCGTCCAGTTTCTATGGGTCCTACTAGTGGAACTCCTTCAGATGGTAATAATCCTGATGAAAGCAAAATAGGTACGTCACGACATGGAATATTCGGAATGCCTTTTCGTCTCATTGTCGCTGAAAGGAGAATATTTCTTTCAAGGGCAAGAAGAGCCCACTTCTCCGCAGGATCCAACTCACAGATCTCGTAATTTGATAGATCATTTTGACGAATCCGAAGTAGGTATGACAAAAGATTAGATCCTTCTTCTGGGGTGGGTTCGTGATTAATCCCACCGCTCAATGAATCGTAATTGGAATTTAATTTCGATTCATACTTGGAAATAGTTTTATTTGTCACTAGATATTGAGTCAGTAATTGTTTATTAATCTTAAGGGTGTCGGAGCTTTTCCTACGAAGTATCCACGAATCTAGTTCATTTTTCACAAGGTAATAGAAGATTATATTATTTGTATAATTCAGGAATCTCTTCAGGGAATGTATCAGTAGATCTTTCGTTTACATTTACCTTGTCGAGGGAGAATACATTACCTTTTCCAGATAAAACCCACGCATTGGGTCTATTAAATATCCGGTGATATTGAAACGTTTCCACAAGTGAGGGGAATTGGAACCCGAAACAGCAGATAAATAATGCTTGAGAAATGCAAGAACAAATAATATCGAGAAAACGAGGTAGGATGGGGCATACTTATTCGAAAATCTAAAGACTGACCATCTCGAATGCGACACCTGCGTTTAGTTAGTAATTTCTTCGAAAATAGAGAGATCTATTTTAGATAATACGTTACTGATGGAATCGTTTCTGAATCTTGATCTTAGGCTTAACGATAAACAAGCTCTAGCATTACCTATATCCTCAGCAACTCTTTCCGTAATTCCGGGGAAAGTGTAATTCAAGTCATCACTTACTTTGAGTACTATTTCTGGATATATCTCTCTAATCAGATCATAAAAGTATCTCCACCAGTTAGGGGTGAAAAACCGAGGTATATATTCTCCGAATGGGCTCCATTTCTCGCAGATATTGTCTCTCCAAAAGATCCAAGAGATCTTATATTTGTTTAAATCCTTTGATAACTCATCGAAATTAATGAGATGAGATGGAAGAATAGGTTCTTTTTAGACACGTGTATCTGCAAGCCTCGTATTTTCGTACAGAACCTTCTCTCCAGTTAATCCTGTTGGAGATCTTGATGCTACACTGCTGCATAATGAGAATTTCTTTGACCAATAAAGCGTCTCAGATTCTTCTGATTCCCAAAAATAACCAATGTGTGAATCATTTTGATAGAATTGATTCCCAATAGAATCATTCCTCGAGTTTGATCTCTTCTCAATGGATCCCTCCGAATCGACTTGATCCACTCCCGAATTTTTGAGACGGGGTCGAGATCGCCAATCAGCCGATAGCTTAGAGTTTATCAATGTTCTTTCCAAGTAATTTCCATCGCTACCACATGAAGATAGAGACGAATCTCCCGTTTCGCGAGGAGATAAGTTCAACCCCGTCAGTAGTCCTCTTAGATCCGAAATAGAGTCAAGAAATCTATCTGAATGAGTTAGTGGTGGTATCGCAGATTCATCCAGATCAGATGGAGTCGATTCGGTTGTTGCGAGTATATGATCAATAGTTTCCCTTTCCGTTCGTTGCGAGGAATTGGGTAACAACGAATCAGACACTTGGGATTGAATAGATGAAGTGATATTTTTTGTATCTAAGGATCCTATTTCAAGAGATGGGATGACTTCATCACCGGAGCCCGTATACGAATTCTCTAAGATGTCAGAGTAACTACTGCTGTATCCTCCAACCAACGAATCCCTTCTTCTGATTATTGAGATAAAACCTTCCGGCACAGTTCAATACGGGTAAATGCGAGTAATCTATAAAGTTTGGTGTATCTACTTCATCGGAAATGGATCCCGAAATACTCCCAATATTCCTATTCGAACCTTTCCCATAATTCAAATTATCCAGAAACAGATCCCAATCCTGCCTTCCCGTAGCGGAATAAGCACCATTCGGGAGTTTTGTTCCAATACATTCGATACAGGATGATTCAACAAGAAATGGATTAACTGCGGGTTTTAGGAAGATTGAGGAGCCTACCGATTCTTCATCCATTAACAATCCGGACTCGATGAAGAAACTATCTTTTCTACCGAAGATTCTCTTGAGAAAGGATATCTTCTCATCGAGGTTGAGTGAACTCAGAAGGAAATCAAGCAGTGGATAATCTATATTGTTCAATTTATAGACAAGATAATCAATCCCATCTGTCGAAGCTTCTTCACTAATATACTTGGGAATAATGATTCGGTAAATAGATGATATATTGGTAAATTCCTTGGGATACTTGTTGTTCCTCCCAGCCGTACTACGAATAGTGATACCAATATTATTTAGTGCTAATATCGACAGATCATAGATTGATCTACCTAAGTCGGATCTTATTTCTGCGAATACTCTCTTGGAAGGGGAAAAAGACAAGTCTCTGATTGTATCAAGCCACCTGTGCACATTTGACCGAACATCTGGATATTCATCAATTGGGGAAATAATACATTCATGCAACAAACGCTCTATGTTACCCCTCCATTCCAATAATCTCTATTCAATTGCAATTCTTGTTACACCAGTAGATCCTCGCCCCCCTCCCGGCTACCCAATTGATAGTTGATTCTGGATAGATATTCACTAGCTAATGTACAGAAATAGTCACGCGAAAAGAGCGTGTATACTGAGTAGAGAGATATTAACCTATTTCGTTCATATACCCTAACTAGAGAGTATGTTGAAGATATGTTACCTCCCTCTCCCGATTCATCTGAAAAAGTAGGATTTTCACTTCCATCAGTTCTTTCTACAGGTACATCGAAAAGGATCTCTAAACGGTTTGAAATAATCTTATCAAGATCGAAGTATGCGCCATTTTGCATCTCTGATTCCTCGTCAAGTATTCCACCAAATGATAGATCTCCTCTCGATAGAAAGGCTTTCCTAGGTTCCTCGCTACTACTACCAATTCTTACCTTACTGGAAATCAAATTCGATTTTTTAACTCTTAAAAGAAATCCAGTCAGTCGGTTTCTTGATTCATTTATTAGTTTGAATAGGCGTGTAGAATAGAAAATTCCCCCTCATTTCCGTGGGAATCTAACCCCAATAATTGGAAGAACCACTTACGATTCTAGGAAGAATCAATACATTTATTGGAATCATTTTCTGCTATTCCCGCTACAGAAGGGGAGAAAGGATCTCCCAACAATAAAGGAGAGTCGAGTGTAAAATGCCGACAATCTCTCTCTACTTTCCATAAATGAGATATTCTTCCGATACCGAAAGACACGGAATTCTTATATCATTCTTCTGCCAAATATGTCTTAATAGGAGTTCCATCGGCGGTGGGACCCATACCTAGTTCATGTATAGATGATTCTGTTGAAAAGCCGTGACTCACCGCCTCTGGAGAATCATCAGTGGATATTGCTCTTTCCTCCGGAGAGTAACTGCCTACAAAGCCATTTCCAGATCTTTTCATTGAATCATATTCTGGATTTCTCTCCTCACTTCAACTAGATAAACAAGTATCTTCGATAGGTATCTCCTTCCCAACCTTCTGATTTCTGGAATCAGACTCATCCCTTGAGTTGCTATGAAAAGCCTCCAATTCTCTAGATGTCTCTATTTGTGAGGAGACATACTTCGAGAAAACCACAGGAAATTTCTAGTAATATACTTGGTACCTCAGTGAGTAATTGATTATCCGATAGATAATCAAGTTCGATAAATCTCTTTTCTAAGAGAGATCTCGTTAGATTCAATTCGCGCTCATCCTTATTCCATGGAGAAGGACTTGGTGACAGGAATGCCACATATAAAAATCGGCGTAATCCCGGAATAGTGTCCAACTCCCCTCGTCAATGGAATTTAACCAATCTCTTATATCGCTATAGGATAGGGATACACCATCACGAGATGACATTGTATTCTTTATGGGGTGGAAATAGAGAACAAATTGGAGAGACCCTTCCGCTCGGAATAGAACGGTGATTCATCTCCCTGCCGATCTACTGAATCCCTGGATTCGAGTAACATTTTGTCCAAAAGTCCGATATTACGGGAATGAAGGAATCGCTTCTTAATGTTGCTGTTTGTAGCCAATTAACCCTTTGCTTGTCATGGATTTTCCGGAGAAGTAACGAATCAGAATCATTTTAGTAACAGTCATCCTTACGAAGTATCACATTTATATAGAATTCAAAAAACTCATTTGAATCTTCTAGATTCTTATCCCCCAGTGATTTTTCAATCCTCTCAGTCACATCTCTGGATATATTCTTGATGGGGAGTGGATCCCTCATCAGCCGGACCCTCCATCCATCTGAAACCGAAGGATCCATCGCACTATATATGGGAACTTGCGGGTTCTTCCCTCGTCGAAGTTGTGGAAATATTTCCGTTTGAATCCGAATAGTAAGAATTACGTGTCTTTCCCTTTCTATCCTTTTCAGCAGGTGAGCATCTTATTGATAGAGAAAGAGGATAGAAGGATTCAACAGAATTTGTTGCTGGTTTTTTTACTACTCCACCAGTTCTATTAATTAGTTTCGCTAGATCTATAGAACCTCCTTCGATCAAATTTCTCTCACCTGAACGATGCATAGGAATTGGTATTGTTAGTAACATCAGGATTCCCGGAGTCACGCTATTACCCCGCTTCATTGAATCGCGCAGATTCCGTAAAAAGATTGAACTCAGAATTCATAAGTCAAATAATTTGATGGAGGGTTCATAACTGGAGAATAGACCAATTAGAAATTCCCCTAGATCTTGATTTTTCAATGATTCAAATGAGTAGTGGAATCCATCGGTTTCTGCTAACTTCGGAACTTCAGAGAATAAATCTGGACTTCTTACTTTTTCTTCTCCCACTTCTCTTACCTCATGATCTCTCTTCACTTTATCTATATGTGGTAGATACTACCCACCTCTCACATTCCATTATATAGATAATATCGAAAGATTCAAGGCCCAATGGAGTGAGTACTTTCGATGTGGTGATTTGTGGGTGTATTCGTACCTACCTGAAGCTGTCTCGGGAATCTCGAATTGTTGAAGAAACCTATCTATGTCTTATCTATCTCCTCATCAACTTATTTTATTCCGAGTGATAAAGACGAGTTCTCCAACCTGATGGGCGAACGACGGGGATTGAACCCGCGCGTGATGGATCCACAATCCATTGCCTTGATCCACTTGGCTACGTCCGCCCCCTACTTTCCCTATTCAGCTTTCTTAACTGGGAGAGAACAAGATCTACTAGGGTCATTCATTCGATGCGCGTACGTATTATTCGTCTATATATTAATACAAGAAAAAATATGTTAGGTGAAAAATGTATTCTCAATCTATTCCAGTGGGTACGGGACTACAAGCGTTCCGCTAATCAGAATGAGAATATCTTTGATTCCCATTCTCTGTAATCCTAGAAGGGTGTTTCAAAGATTCCCCAGAATCCAAGATTGGAAACTGATAATTGTAAGATTATGGCGAGATATTACTATTATTTCTATTCATTCCATCGGACGAATCTCCATTAAATACCAAACCTTATGCGAGGTTTGGTATTTAGTGATGCTGCACGACCAGACAGGTATTATCCGTTTACAGAAGGAGCTTCAACAGAAGCTAAGTCTAGAGGGAAATTATGAGCGTTACGTTCATGCATAACTTCCATACCTAGGTTAGCACGGTTGATGATATCAGCCCAGGTGTTAATAACACGACCTTGGCTATCAACCACGGATTGGTTGAAGTTAAAACCATTCAAGTTGAATGCCATGGTGCTGATACCCAAGGCAGTAAACCAGATGCCTACTACGGGCCAAGCGGCTAAGAAGAAGTGCAGAGAGCGAGAATTGTTAAAGCTGGCATATTGGAAGATCAAACGGCCAAAATAACCGTGAGCAGCTACGATGTTGTAGGTCTCTTCCTCTTGACCGAACTTGTAACCTGCATTAGCAGACTCATTCTCAGTAGTTTCTCTGATCAAACTAGAAGTTACCAAAGAACCATGCATAGCACTGAATAGAGAGCCGCCGAATACGCCAGCTACACCCAACATGTGGAAGGGATGCATAAGGATGTTGTGCTCAGCCTGGAAAACGATCATGAAGTTGAAAGTACCAGAAATTCCTAGGGGCATACCGTCAGAGAAACTTCCTTGACCGATTGGGTAGATCAGGAACACAGCGGTAGCAGCTGCAACGGGAGCTGAGTACGCAACAGCAATCCAAGGACGCATGCCTAAACGGAAACTAAGTTCCCACTCACGACCCATGTAGCAAGCTACACCAAGTAGGAAGTGAAGAACGATCAGTTCGTAAGGACCACCATTGTATAGCCATTCATCAACGGAAGCTGCTTCCCAGATTGGGTAGAAGTGTAAACCGATAGCTGCAGAAGTAGGAATGATAGCACCGGAGATAATGTTGTTTCCGTATAGCAAAGAACCGGAGACAGGCTCACGAATACCATCGATATCTACAGGGGGAGCTGCGATGAAAGCAATGATGAATACAGAGGTTGCGGTTAATAAGGTGGGAATCATTAAGACACCGAACCATCCGATGTAAAGACGGTTTTCAGTGCTGGTGATCCAGTCGCAGAAGCGACCCCATAGGCTTGCGCTTTCGCGTCTTTCTAAAGTTGCGGTCGTGGTAATTTTTGGTTTTCGAAACGATTGGTGATTACCCAAGCTGATGAGCCTGTTGATCCATAGTATATCACAGAATCCCACCTGTGTCAACTAATCTAATATTGATTGAATATCCGAAGAAACGGGAAGACTTCCCTTTGTTTTCGCACGTTACTTCTTCAAACCTTGACTCTCTTTTCAGACGCATTTCCCTTTTATTATCATAAACCACGGGAAAGTCAACGTTAGTTCGGCTCCTCGAGTACATCATGGGAGATGCCAGCTTTGCCTTAGATGTACTACGACTCAATCATCGATTCGAGGTGAGGGACATACAGGATAAATATCTGCTGGCGTTGCCTGACATCCCCCCCCCCCCCCGAGGTGAGTAGTCCGCCCCAGGCGGAGATAGTTGAGAATGGTGGGAGTCGCGGGGATGCGGGCAGTGCCAATCATGTCGATCATGTCGATTGTGTCGATTGTGTCGATCATTCTAGTCATGTCGATCATGTCGATCATGTTGATTGCGTCGATTGCGTCGATCACTTTGGTCATGTCGATCATGTTGATCATGTCGATGATGTTATGGACTTTACGATTCGACACTAGTCTTTCTCTTTTTCATGAGGTACTATACCAGTGACAAAATTTCCCCTATGACTTGGATATTCTTTCTCCCATTATTTAATTTCTGCTTATCCATATGCTTCTGGCGTATCTTGATTCCTAATACCCTGCGCTCCGGAGTAGAAGGTTTCAATCCACCAATAAGAGGTTGTGGATTGAAACGAACCCGGAACTAACGGAAATGGGCAAAAGCCTTATTAGCTTCTGCCACCTTGTGAGTCTCCTCCTTCTTCCGTACAGCACTACCAGAATTTCTGGCAGCATCCATTAATTCATCACTTGATCTTAAAGCCATACTTCGACCTGAACGTTTTCGACACGCGATCAATAACCATCGGATAGCCAAAGCTCTTCCTTCTGCAGGTACTACTTCAACGGGGACTCGATAAGTCGATCCACCTACACGTTTGGATTCTGTTACTATATCGGGAGTTACCCTACGTATTGCTTGTCGCGGGACAGACAGTGGATTCTTATTCGTCTTTTCCTTAATCCGCTTCATAGCCTGATAGAGAATCTGATAAGCCAATGATTTCTTGCCATCTTTAAGAATACGATCAACCAACATGTTTACTAATCGATTACGATAAATCGGATCCGATTCTATATTTTTCTTTTTGTTCGCTACATTGCTCCGGTGTAACATGAGTTTACAGATATGTCGGATTCCGATTCTATCTCGACTGTATCTTAGAATCTTATTTGGGCTTTTTCACTCCATATTGTAGGGTGGATCCGCCGGTTAGTCGAGGATCTCCCCCCAAACTGCACGTGCGACTTTCATCGAATGCAGCTTTCCATATGATTGAATAGAAAGTCTTGAAGTAAGTTCGGGTTACTTCAATGAATCATATTTACTCATTAGGCATTGAGTATCCGTTTCCTCTTCATCATCCCACGAATAGGAGAAGGGAAATCCCGTATTTCATTTATCTCACCAAGAATGTCCGTGGGTTTATTGATCCAATTACCAAATGTTCACAAAACCTCCACTGAATCTCCATAATCGTAGTCCGAACTCGTTCTGAGAGAGAGAAGACATTCGAAGATTTTCCAAATAAATGGGAGTCCGGGTAAGACTCAACTTACTGGAATGCAATACCCTGGACACCGAGTTGTTTCACACGAATAAGATAATAATCAATCTCCGTAATAGCAGGCTTCGGTCCCCTGGCAACATTCCCACTATCGGGTCGGCTATGCATTTGACATATCAGAACAACCGATACGGAATCATTGCGATGATACAAGTTACGACAATGTTCTGCAACGCACTGGAACGCCCCTTCTTACGATCCTTTACTCCTACAGCATCTAAAGTTCCTCTAACGATATGATATCTTACACCAGGTAGGTCCTTCACCCTCCCGCCTCTCACAAGGACCACGGAATGTTCTTGCAAATTATGGCCAATACCTGGTATGTAAGCCGTTATCTCGAACTTGGAGGTTAATCGAACTCTGGCGACTTTCCGTAGGGCAGAGTTAGGTTTTTTGGTGTAGTTGTGGAATAGTTGACAGATGAGTCAGTTTCAGTGTCACTCTACAGAACCGTACGTGAGATTCTCACCTCATACGGCTCCTCGTCATTCAATTAATACTAAGAATAGAAGTACGAAATACCTTTCGGTTGTTACCCGATACAAGAGGATTCACAAAATAATTTTGATATTCCATTCTTTCATTTTCAACTCCCTCCTGTGTGTTTGCCTCTACCTCCTCCCTATCCCCCAAATCGATTCGCTAGTCTACTTACTTCAGTGTCATTAATATTCTTAAGAAGTAGTAAGGAGAAGGAGATTCTGTTCCTACTTCAACTTCCCCAGAAGTAAATAGGTATTCACCGTAGTATCTATTTCCTGCTTCGATACTACCGATATAGACTTGGGAGAATTATTCTCTGATGTGGAAGAAATAGAATCTACAAGTGATCTGTGAAAAATCCTTCTACTCTCTAGAACCACCCGAATTGCTAGTGCTAATGATATTCGTTCCAATATGATAGAGTGAATTAATAGATAAAGGTGGAAGAGGGAGATATGGAATGGAAAGATGGAGAATATATTGATTTGATGGGTAGATTCGCTAATGAGTCTCATGTCTGTTTCCATTTCAGTAATATTAAACAGATCGAATATACGGGGGATTGACGGGTTGATGTAAGCTTATCCATGTTATTAATC